>NW_009605697.1:69006-103008 GCF_000690535.1 Cariama cristata | reverse complement strand
TCCCTACAGTGGCTTTAAACAGAACAAATACTTGTTTTCCCTTGTTGGAGGTTGGATTTGCAAATCAGCCTAGGGGTGCTTGAATCTCGCTACTGAGATACGCATGTGAGGAAAATTTCAGGGGAATTCAACCCTCGGTTGAGCTATAGTTTTGGTCTGACCTGTATGTAATTGCAAATTTCTTGCAGTCAAATTTTAAAAAGCACCTAAAAAGCACTTTCAGAATTGACACAGGCACTATGGATGCTAACAGCAAGTCATTGAAACCTGTAAAATCATCTAAAAAGGTAGATACTTCTTGGGATTTTCATAAACATCTGTGCAGATTAAGTACCTGACTTCCAGTTCACTCGTAAGCCTGGGCACCCTACACAGCGTTTTGCAAATTTGGGCTATTGTCCCACACTGTGACCTCATTGCCCGAAGTCGGTCATACCATTGAGACTTCATTCCTGTACCGTGTTGTCTGGTGCAGACGTGTCCTCATCGTGCTGTGGGTTGTCATTCTGGTGCGAGTGATAATGGTGCTTTCCTCCGTGTTTGCTCACCACTTTCCCTGAATGATGTAGTCACGGACAAAAAGGGCAGAAAGGGGCAAGTCTGGCTTCTTCAGACTCGGCGTAGTACGTGAAATATATGGTGGGTGACCTTTGCATCTGTCCTGCCTGAATTTGTGAAGGTTTGTGAATCCCAACCCTGTTTTTTACCCAAAATATCTTTCTCTTTGACCAATATTACATTCGCTGTCAGAACTTGTTGGCAATGTTGGCGATAGTTAAATAGTTCCTGGTCTCTTGAATAATGAGGAATTTGGGCCTGAAACTTCCTTAAGCAAATCTAGACACAGTTGTGAAAAACGGATTTGAGTTCAGTGGGAATTTTGAATACAAAAGGAATGAATGGGGGATTCAGAGTTAAGCCTGAAGGAAATAATTGGGATATAAATTATTATCATCACATCACGACTTTCATATCTTGAAATTTGATGCAATTGCCTTTATCTCCCTTCATCAACATTTTGTGTCCAAGTGTGCTGACTCATTGATGATGGCTGAATTTACAATTTCAATTCAAAAGTTCTTTTCCAAAGCAGGTCACAATTAAGAAATGTTGCTTAAATTAAAATTCATTGGACTTTACTAGATGGAAGCAGCTTTCCTTTCATTAGTTCTTGTTTGTTACATGACCCAACAAACTATGCATACTTAATTTGCAAGAGCTCCCTGGGAGTCTTGATGTTAGCTATTTCCCTCCTTCTTTCTTACCTCTGAAGCTGTTTTACCTCAGCAAAACCAACATCTTAGCCCTTTTCAGTCTGTCTTTTTCTCTTCCCACAGCAAGCAGGATTTTTTTGAATTAAAGTTTCATCAGTCTTTGCCAGCACACCAGGATATTTCTTTTTTTATGATCTTTAATATAACTTAGGACTGGAAAACTAAGGCCCAATCATTTACTTGTACAAGTTGTTGTATCTCTGAAGACAACAGATGGACGCACCAGTTGTGGATTTGGGCAACAGGACTGCACTTCGAGATTTTTCATAAATCGGTCACATTCACAAAAAAAAATCATGATAAGTAAGAAGGAGAAGGCTACAGCAAGACATTTACCAGTCTCTTGAGCTCTTGGAGAACACAGATCTCACACTTTGTGTGAAGTGGCCCTCTGCTCTGTCATTCACCTCCACTCTTCCTCAGTAGTTATGTACTGAGCCTACACTAACGAAGGTTTTAGTTAGATGTTTAATCAGTTTGCGGTGATTGTGTTCAAGTCAGCATTATTTAGGGGTGAAATGGAGCTGAGCTGTGGTAAACTGAACAAAAAAAACAAACCATCTCTTATAAGTCATGAATGGCTGATGTGATTCTCCTCAGATTCCCCCAAGTCACTTTTGAGAAAAAAAAAAAAAGTAAACTTTTACTGTGTTTTGAGGAGAAGGGTTCTGTGTACTGAATCTACTCTAATGAATATAGTTGTAATTATAGTATTGGTTGTCAGAGAGAGTGTATTTTCAAAGTTCCCTGCAGATGAATGAAACAAAAAATATGTTTTAGCAAGTCTCCAGCTAAAGCTAATGAAGGAGAGTGTAGCAAGTGCTAAAAACTAGAATGTAAACCCAGATGATACTGTTCTGTCCTTGAACGTGTCGGCTGCAGAAAGGTTTGTGGCCACTGTCAGCTTGGGACTGGAATCCCAGCAAATGGGCTAGTTCTGGGCAGTACAAAAGTCTCATCACTCGTTCAAGTTAGAAAAGCAGAACGATAATTAAAGGAAGCTTTTGAAATTGTAACATCAGGCTTCCTGGCATCGTTAATGTCAAACAGATTTGAAGGCCATCTCAGCAAACTGTTTTTATATAAATGCTTCTTTGAAGAAGATCCTATCTCCAAAAATCAAGAAAAATTAGAATATTAAAAAATGAAGATGTTTGTAGAATAATGTTAGAGAATACTTTTGAAATAAGGCTGTTAAAGCAATTATTGCTTCATCCACATTTGGGGTCAACCCCCTCCGATAAATCTATGTATATAACTGTGCATCTAGCCCCCCCAAGGCATTGGAGACATCTTTCCTAGGAGGATTGACCAGACTGCAAATATTAGTAAAATTATTCTAAAATAGTGGTGTACAGTCAGGCCTAGAGGGAACGGTGATCAGCTGATTCGCCTTAATGTTGACACTCAAAAGACAGTGGGAATTAATGACATTTATATTTAAAAATAAGTACTCATGAAACCCCTTGAAGTAGCTCAAGAGTGACTGTGCTGCCATTTGTTATCAGTACATGCTTCTGCAAAACAAGCTGTGGAATCGAGCTTTTGGTTCCTGTCCCAGTGCTTTGGGTCTTAGTCAAGTTTCCTAGCACTGTACCTGCTCATTGGTCAGATCGGTTTCTGTAAAATGACGTGTGGTATGATGTTGTCATCCCTGTCATCACTGAAAGTATTGAAATCTGGCCTTTTACAGAAGGGTATTATCTTCTTTTGTGTTTGTACTATGCTATACTCAATGGCCAGAACAATAATCTCAACAGCAATGTTTGTGTCTTACCCACAGGGAGGATAAACACCTTTAGAAATGGTTGACAAAATCCTCATTATCTCAGTTATCTCAGTTTCTGTCTCTTCTGGATACTTGTGTTGCTTTTTTTTTTTTTCCTAATGTGAACTTTACACTTTTCATCAATTATCAAACTATTGCCTGATGTTCAAATTACTATAGACTTTCGTAGTGGGTTAACCCTGGTGGGCAGCTTAAATCCCACCCAGCCGCTCGCTGACTTCCCCCCCAGTGGGATGAGGGAAAGAATCAGAAGGGCATGAGTGAGAAAACTCATGGGTTGAGATAAAGACCAAAGCTGTGTGTGCAAGCAAAGCAAAATAAGGGATATATTCCCCGCTTCCCATGGGCAGGCAGGTGTTCAGCCATCTCCAGGAAAGCAGGGCTTCATCACACGTAACAGTTACTTGGGAACACAGATGCCATAACGCCGAATGTCCTCCCTTCTTCCTTCTTTCCCCAGCATTTTATTGCTGATGGTTTAATTAATGGTTTAATTAACATGGGTGTGTTATCAGCTCTGTTTTGGTCACAAATCCAAAACTTAGCAGAATACAAGCTTCTATGAAGAAAATTAGCTCCATTCAAGCCAAAACCAGTATAATCTCCGCCCCTTATTCCATACCATTTGGATCATGCTCAGGTCCCACACTACCCAAAAGATCCACATTACCCCCCTGCCCCTCTTCCCATCCTTTGATATGTACACAGATATTCCTTTAGTCTATGGGCCACCCCTTTAAAAGTCCACAAAATATCTGTTGAGTCCATGTAGCCCAGATTTACTCCATCTGTTACGCTAGATACTCGGGACAGGAGCCGTGGTGTGTTGTGTGGCTTTACTGGGCACCAAAGTCAGCTCAGGTTGGGTCACTGCTCTGCTTTCGCATCTTCTTGTGAGGCTTGTCCTCTGTTGGTTCAGATGGTACCTGCTACAGTACTTCCTAAAACATGCGAAACAAATCCTGGGTTGTGACAATTTTGAAGTACATCCATTACAACCTTCACCCCTTGTCCCTTTGAACTAGGCCATAGGGTTTAACATTGCAATGACCTCCTCCCCTTGCCCTTGCTCCAGCGTGAACTTATCCACAGGCCCTTTGGGGTGTACATGCTCCAGCGTGGGCTTGTCCAAAGACCACCATCCCTTAGGGATGTGCCTGCTCCAGCATGACCTTACCGATAAGCCACAGTCCTCTCAGGGGAGTACATGCTCTGGTGTGGACTACTCCACGGCCTCATACGCTTCTAGATGTGCCTGCTCCAGTATGCACTTAATCCACAGTCACAATCCTCTGGATTTAAGGTCCAGCCTGTCCAGTACAGCGGCCCAGGAAAAGCAGGGATACCCTGGCCACCTGCCAGCCCATTGCTGTTATCCGTCTGTTCCCATACTGGGATGATAAGGAGAACAGGAAACAGCAGAAGCAAAAACCAGCCACTGACAAGCACTAAACTCTAATCTACAGTGAAGTAAGCGAGCCCCTTGGCAAGCACAAGAGCCTGCCAATTAGTAGCTAAACAGCTATAAATTTGGTCTAGCATACTGTGATCAAATCTGTTGTTATCTCAAACCCCTCATGCCCCACGTTGGGTGTCAGAAGGGACTGTTACAGGTTAACCCTGGGGGGCAGCTCAGCCCCACCCAGCCGCTCGCTCACTCCCCACCAGTGGGATGGGGCACAGAATCAGAAGGATGAAAGTGAGAAAACTCGTGGGTTGAGATAAAGGCAGGTTAATAGGTAAAGCAAAAACCGTGCAGACAAGCAGAGCAAACCGAGGAATTCATTCCCCACTTCCCAAGGGCAGGCAGGTACTCGGCCATTTCCAGAAAAGCAGGGCTCCATCACCTGTATTGGTGACTTGGGAAGACAAACGCCATCACTCCAAACCTCCTCCTTCCTCCTTCTTCCCCCAGCTGTATATGCTGAGCATGACGTCATATGCTGTGAAATATCCTTTTGGTCAGTTGGGATCAGCTGTCCCAGCTGGTCCCCTCCCAACTCCTTGTGCCCCCCAGCCTCCTCGCTGGTGGGGTGGGGTGAGAGGCAGAAAAGACCTTGATGCTGGATAAGCCCTGCTCAGCAATAGTTGAAATATTACCGTGTTATCCACGCTGTTTTGCTCACAAAGCCAAAACATAGCACTATCCAAGCTACTATGAAGAAAATCAGCTCCATCCCAGTCAAAACTAGTACAACTTTTTAGACTTCACTGGCGTCTTTACAGCGGTGTGCCACTGGGCCAAAGTCAGGGAAGAGGAGAGCTCCTTTTGTCCCTGGGAGCTTCCAGTCGTTGTGCTCTGAAGAAAACTTACACCCTTTCATCGGGTGATTTGCTACAAAACTTCCCCATTTATTGAAGACAACTGCTATTTTTCTTGTATTAACAGGGAAAGAAGTTTCCTCCAAGGAAAGGGAGCAAGTCAGGATTTTATTGATCATTTTAGTGGCATCTCTGATTTGCACAACCCCAGGCTAGCTGTGAATTGACAATCCTTACCCAGCTCTCAGAACCTTGCAGGTGTCCTGCTGCACTGAAAATCGACTTGACATTGAATGGCCATGTTATGTAGGAAAGGGCTTCAAGGACTCCAAACCCAATTTGTACATGACTAGCCAAAAGTAAGAAAACATGTTGGGAAAGAGAGAGAGAGAGAAAACAGAACAAGCTGATAGCAAGAATTGTTCTTGAGAGAGTGAGCTTCATGTAAAAATCAAAGCACCTGGACTTCGTTGCATTCTGGTTTATAGGGGTTTTTAAATCACCTAACTTCAGAGGGGAGGTAGGCAGTACCACAGCTGATGGCATTGTCCCAGAGTAGATCTACAAGAAGTGGTTTTATCAGTTTCCATTTATTTCAGAAATGTTTCTGTGATCTGTATACCATCTAGTCCATATTATCCTATTTTTGACCTCAAAAGAAGTCAAAATAGTGGTAGTTATTCTGCAAAAAAAACCTCTGTAAGTATCATTCTCATATCAGTTCCCATAAGAAAAAGTATGCAAATTTGGAAACTTTGCATATTAATTCACAGAGCATACCACAGGAGGTAATATTTGCTGCAGGGAGAATGTTTCTGAAATAATTCAGGAGTGTGCAGAATTAGGAAAACAAAGGTAAATCTATTTTCTAACATGAGGTCTTCAGCTACCTGGCTTCTGGCCAGGATTCTGTCTGAACTAGCTTTCTTCTATTCTTCTATTGTGGCCGTTGTTACCTCTCTCCCTCTTACAAGGAAGAAAGCCCTTTATTCAAGTGCCGCTGAAGTTTTGCTTGTCTTGCCTCCAGAAACAGCCAGGTGCTGCTTTTTTGTTTCAGTTCCCAAAAGGAAAGAAGGTAAACGGAGAATAACTGGCTAATGGCATCCTCCGGTGTGGGGTGGATGTCACCTTGGTAGTATTTTAGCTTTTCTTCCTGGCATCTTGCAAATAACAATTTGAAATCCTCCCATGTATCCTTGCGCATAACTTGGTCCGTGGAAAAAAATGTGAATTATATTTTCATAACCAATTTTAGAATTTAGGGGGTTTACGTATGAGAAAGTTTAAAAGCTATTGGGATCTCTCAAAATACTGCAGCCAGCACTAAACGCACCAGGCTGTGTTCCCTGCCAAAATCTTTCTAAGTAAATCCTAATGTGACTTGATAACTTAGCTACGGACCTGGGCTAGGAACACAGCCAAAACTTTGAAAGACTGGAAGTTTCAGCTGGCAAAAATGTGAAGGTGCAGTGGTGAATTCATTGCAGACTGGGGTTTAGCTTTAATTATAAAAAGGGAACTCAACTCTCAAGCAAAAAGAGAAGCAACAAGGAAAGGTGAAGAAGGGGAAAAGAGACGAGTTACAGTTTATTCCCCTCTCTGTGACTGAAGGCGAGGCTTTCAAAGAAGGTGTTTTGGCTGTCGTCTCCTTCAGTCTCATTCAGAATTGGGAGCACAATGAAGCAGGATAACTTTCAGAAGTGAAATGAATGTTTCTTGTTTTAATTAAAGAATCATCGAGTGGTGGGGGTTGGCAGGGCCCCCTGGAGATCGTCTGGTCCAAGCTCCCGGCCAAAGCAGAGTCACCTACAGCAGTTGCACAGGGTCGCATCCAGGCAGGTTCTGAGTATCTCCAGAGACGGAGAGAGAGAAGGGTGGTTCTTTCCGCATGCTGCCCTGTACCTGGGGTAGTGCACAAAACCAGTGCCTGTGCCAGCATCAGACTTTTTGGCAAACTCAGGCAGCTGGTTTTGTACTCACAATTTCATAGTGATCCTGTTCCCTTTTCCTTAACGCAGCATTTGGGGCTTTCACATCCCGTTTATAAACAGTGAATAGTTAATACCTGCTTCATTCTTCACTTCAGTGACAGCCTTCATAATGAAAAAGAGTGTTCAACAGAACATATTTCCATTTATGCTGTTGCTGGACAGTTATTTTAAACCCAAACAATTTTCTCTCTCCAAACTAACCAAGTTCCTCTCTCATCTCAGTCAGTTGTTGAAGGTGATGCCCAAGACAGAGGCTCCTCCACAAACGCTCTGTACCATGTTCATCCTCTGTGTACGTTGTTAGCAGAATACAAACTCCATCACCTCCCTCTGATTTTTTTTAGGCTGTGATGAAAACAGGAGATCCCAGGGTTGTCAATCTTTCCTGTTTCCTTTGGCTGTGATTATAAAATTAATTTCAACTCCTGTCCTTGAAAATACAGTATTTACCTGAATAATTATGTGTGAATGGATCAGAGGCAGACAATTGTTTCTGCAAAACCCGTGAGCTATAGCTTGCATAATTTGTAGTGCTTTGCAGTGTTTTAATTTCTGAATAATTAATTTATTATTCTTTTCTTATAATGTTTTTCTTACTCATTGGGGGGGGAAGATTGTATTCAGTGTTCTAACTCACTGTAGTTAAACTACTCTCTACTGTGTCTACAAAAAAATTCATATCTTAGTTATGGAGTAGAGGGAGCGCACAGGGTAGCAAGGTACTCTTCAATCTAAGTGTGATTTTTTATAGAAAGCCATGTGCCATCTCCTGATTTCAGCTTCCCTATCAGACAGACAGGTCTTTTTGCACTCTTGGATGCCAACCGCTGAAAAGATGGTTGCTGGCTTTGCATGTGCTCCCCAGGAACACTGTCTTTAGAAATACATAACCTGCGTTAAGGTTTAACAGGTGGAAGGTAAACAGTAAGCACCTTACTGGACTGATTATCCTATACGCTGCTGTGACAGCGGCAGTGTTAGCTAATTTTCTCGTAATTAGAACCAAACATCACATCCAGAGGTAGGACGGAGCTGGGTCTCCCTTGCTTGACTGAGCATAATATACCCGCAAACTTTCCAGATCTCCTGCATCACTGAAACAGGAGCTCTGAATTCAGAGGATGTCTAAATAGCAAGAAAAAAAAGGACGTACGAGCTTCTTTGGCTCAGATGCTAAACTTGTTTTGCATTTACCAGATATTTTATATATTCGCTTTGGGAACTGTATCAAGTATGTTCTTTCACTCTTGTATTTCACATGTTTTTATCGATGTGAAGCGTCTGTAGTCAGGAATGTGAAATACTACCGCAGTAACTATGACAATGCCTTTAGTCTGCTTGTTGTTACCTATTTATGGTAGAGTAATGGTTTCTTTCTTAGCCTAAACCCTAGGACTTGGATTTTAATGAAGATTTAAGACTACGATAGAGCTGTTATTCAAACTCTGTAAGAGAGGAGCATGCTGGAATAGCTCGAGATTTACTACTGAACCGTCAGTCTTTAAGCTACCGAGTGTCGTTCCCCTTCCGTGCAGTAGCTACGGTAGAAACTCTGCCCACTGCTGTGAAGCAGACACAGCGATTAATGAACCTGAGGCGCGCTAATCAAACATATGTTTTCTTGACACAATGATTGTGTTATATATCACATCCAAATGTACAGGCCTTTATCTTTCCTTAATGATCTAGCAAGGGGGCTTTTTTAAATGTGGGTGTTTTTCATGCACTCCTTAGATTTGTTCCACAGGGGGTGACCGTTACAAACATCTGACGGGCATGCAGTTAGCCAGCTCCCTGCTGAGATTAGTAAAATACTATATTTAGTAATCGCACTACATCAAGGAACTCCAGCATTGCAGGAAACAGTTTGATTCAACGCTTTTTTTTTCCAATTTTTTGGATTTTTTTTTTTTTATTGTAGTTCTTATTTTTTCATCCGGGACAATTTTTTTCATTTCAATCTTGTGTTTTCTATCTATGCTTCAACTTCTCCTAAAAGACTTTGTTCATACAATGGGATTTTTTTCCCCAATTTTATTTTTTTGGGTTTTACTGTATTCCTGTTCTACTCTCACAACTAACATACAAGGAATTGTAAAGCAGGTAGTAAGAATGCAAAGTGGTATTGGGAATCTCTGTCATGCTGCTCCATGTCTGAAGAGACTAATCTATGATTTGTTAGGCAAGCTCTATGGATAACACAAGGATTCGTGCTTTTAAGTACTAGAATCTTGCACGGTGAAAACTCCTAAAATTGCCTTTGAGAAAATGGTTGAAATGAGCCAGTATATTTAATTTATTTCACGCCAGGAGTATTTCTTCACCAATAAATATGCATGAAACAGAGTTTGAGCTCAAACAAACAGGATTGTTTCCTAAATTTTTTAGTAGATGTCATGGCTAACAGTAGATGAGCAACAGAAAGAGGAAGATAAAAGACCAATATGGAAAAGACAAACGTTTCACCAGGAAGCTAAAGAAAGAAAAATGTTTCCCGAGACTCTTGCCCAAGTCAAAATTACTGTTTTAATACCTGATTTTTGAGCCCATTCTGCTTTGCTTGTCACTGTAAAGCCAGAGCAACCTGTGTAAAATCTTGGAAATGATTCTGTAAGTTCAGGACTAAATTGGGTGCTTTCCCTTTAAGGGGCAGATTTAAAGGAATACCGTCCTTTGTTCTAACAAAATAGTCTGGGCTTGTCAATCCAGAAGATTTGTGCATTGCTGAACATAATGGCATTTTATTACCTAGTTTATTTCTGTCTAGCATTCTAAGACTCCTGCTGATGCTTTGACTCAGAGTAGGTTTTGGTTTGGAAACATGAACTCCAGTGTCACAGATGACTTCTTTCTTTTAGTAATTCATATTATTATTTTTTTTTTAAGTTATTAAATGGTCAAGAAAGAAAGCATTTGGCCAGACAGAAGTTGTGTTTCAAACTGTGAACATCTAAGGAGCAGTGTGTGAAAATAGTAACCTTTATTTTTGCTCCCCTCAGTCTCTTGTTAATGCTCAGTTAACTCCTTTCTAACAGTAGTTTAGTATGTTGTAGTTAAGCTTAACTGTGTAGTAGTATAACAGGTGTCTCACCTTCCTTAGTTGTGATTCAGTAAACCGTAGCCCTTGTTCACGCAAAAGGATGGATGTTCAAATTCAGAAGTGCCCACTGAAGACCAGCAGACTATCCGGTTCCTGAAGTTACGGACGTTGTATTTACAGAATAATGTATGCAGATTAACTATGGCCATTATCTGGAATTGTGTATTGATCCAGTGTGTTAAAGTAGCTTATTGCAAGACAAACCCTGCAATATTTTTAGAGTTTCTATCAGAACACTTGCACATAGGGAAGGGTATTCTAGTAAAGCTAGATTCGGGAGACGTCTTTATATAAATACAAAAGAAGTGGGACATTTCCTGCTTTTGGAGCGTCATTCTGATAGAAGTAACCTTAAATGTAATTTCTTATGCAGTTTTATGCAGTGTAATTGAGGTTTTCGTTTATAAAATAACACATAAGGTTGAGAATTTTGGGTATGCCATTCCACATTCAGTTGTAAGTATTGTAAACAGTCATCTTCTCTCTTCCTTTATGTGAAGCTATAAACGTCCATCAAAATATTTACATCTCTTCAGTAATTTAAAATATTAAAAACGGGGGCCTAATTTCAACATAGCTGTCAAATGGTTTCAGACCTTCACATACGTTTCTATATACCTACACCAGTTAGCAGTACCCCTCCGTACATACTTGTACCATGCAGCTTGTTCCTGACTGAAGCAATCTGCGAAAAGGATATACGGTTGCGTCTTGTGTGAATATTGAAGGCGGAAGCGTACACGTATGAGTAAATCCATGGCATGTGCCTGTGGAAAAAATTACTTGGAGAATATATTTTGTTATTTTAGTGCCCGGGATGCACTTTGTGTTTTACACACGGAGGTTTCATGCCCTGCGCACACAGCACAACGGAGTGCTGTGTTTGGGATTCCTGAGCTGGTTAGAGATGATTTATCTTGGGTACTCCACGTATGTAGTTCCCCAGGAGAAAAACTAGCAGTGCTGTCTGCTTTTTTCAATAAATGAGCAGACTCATGTCGAGTTATTGCCAGGATCTTGTTGTTGTGGCACTGCTTTGTGCTGTGTAGGCACACCTTGGAGGAGAATTACGTGTAAATCACTCATAATAGTCTGAGGCTGGAGTCTTGCATTTTACTCAGAAATTTGCACAACTCTGTATTCTGACATCTGTATGCTGGCCATTATTTTCTAACCAGATCGTAATGCTGTTCTATAAAATCTTGGCTTACATGTTATCTAAAGAAAACATTCTGAATTTTAAGGAGTGAAATTTCATTGCTGTTTAATCCTTAAACTGCACTGAGCTCATTTGTGAGTGTCCCTTAATTACAAAAAATTGAAGCCTAAAAATTAGATCCTGGACATAGATAGTAATGACTTGCATAGTTCTTTTATTTTTACCTCTATAATATAAGGAAAGGGAAAATGACCAGTTGTGGTTAGGCCAGAGGCTTTAACGATGGGTTATAGTCCCAGCACTGCCATTCACTCCTGCCAGTGCCGGGTGAATTTGGATGAGTCACTTCACGTCTGTCCACAAAGTGACCTTACCTGTTATGGCGGTGGTGCGCCGTAGTTAAGCACTCTTGACTCTTAAGGCACTGAGGAACTTAGAAAAGGGTTATTGTCGTCGTGAATCTCAATAATGGCCACGTAATCACCGCTGGAGCACTTGGCCAGCCTTCAGTCACCACTCCTTGATCGCAGATACTGAATCAAGTATTTGCTCTGCCTTCATGCTCCCCTGCCTTAGATGATATGATATTCTTAAGCCAGTTTTAGAGACATTCAGGTTCCTCCCGTACTTAGCCGCATGGACATATAAACTGAAATATTTGCAACATACTGCTGGCCAAAAACGTAGAAGCATCTGCTGCTGTTCAGACTATTTGATAACTATTTGAGTACTACCGTTTCTTTCTGAGTGCCTGTTTTGGACATACTGCTCAAATAGATAAATACCTAGCGCTCTTGGTTGACAAAAAACCGCAAACTTCAGATCATAGATCAAATTTGAAGAAGAATGGAATAAAACAGAGAGTTGGAGAATATAGCAGCTAGACTGATAAATAACAAAGCAGGTTTACTGGGGAATTGCACATAGGCATGCCAAACGTAGAAGAAATCTGAATGTTTCTGCTGACTGCACAAATCTGTAGACTAGAGAGATTTGATGAAAGGACAAAGTTTTATTCGGTCCCCCATTCAAAGTCTACTCTTTTGCTTTTTTTATATCACTATTCATATCATTAACATAGCATTTATTTTGGTTCAGCTGAAGAGCTTCAACAGGGCAAGAGATAATTAGAAGACTGTTGTCTAAGAAATTACAAAGTAATGACCTTGATACATTCAGATGAGGCCAAAAGTGAATCATGACATTCCTTCAGGAAATTTAAGCCTAGAAAGATACGAAAATTCTGAATTTATTGCAATTTCAGTGTGGGACTCCAAAGGGGGTGTGGATCAAATCTGCTATTCCAGATAATAGTGTCATATACTACTCATCATCATTTTTCCTCTGGATATCTAATGTTCTTTCAGCTCGTTAGCCTTGCTTTATTCCAGTGGACATTAGTGAAGTGTAACCTTACTCATATTATTCTCATTAAAAATAAGCCTGCAAACATGCTATGCAGTTCAGAAAGTGCCATTTTTCCATCTCTCCGTCTCTTTTCTCAGTCAGCAGAATTTTGCCCCTTTTGCTATGTCATATTTGCAGTACAGAATCGTCCTCCTGAGCTTTTCTGCCCCATTTCTGTACATCGCATTCCCACAACATGTGCGCAGCAGAATTATCTAGCTTGCAACCAGATACCGCAGTTGGGGAAGCTTGATAAGTCCTCGTCGTAACAGTAGTCGCTGACATTTAAAGAACTGCAGTTTATATTTGCAAGCCAAATTTCATACCTTCGTACCTCTTTCGATTAATCAAAGTTAAAGCATTGTATATGTGAAAGGGGCCTCTTGTGGTTTCTAAGTAGTATGGCTTTTCTGGCAGAGAGCCACAAGCAATTTAGTAGGCACGTATTGTGGGGGTTGAGAGGAAGAGAGACAGGGATAATCCAGAAAGCTTTAAGAGTGCTGAGTGAAATCAATATTTCTATACGCAGTGCAAGAATTTTACGTTCTGTATCTTACTTTTGGCCACAGCAAAACTGTTTTGATGTGTTGTCGGTAAAGTAATTCCAAAATAGAGCGTTGACTTGGTTTTCCTCTCACTCAGCCAGTTTTGCAGGGATTTTGCATCAGCTGAAGCATTCCCAATTTGCACCTGTGGCAGAGAAGAGCTAGACACAGGGGGTTTCATATGCACGGTGTGCAATTAAGCATCATATACGTCACTAAATGATTTCCCCTGGAGTAACTCTAATAGGATTCTGAGTTGTCTCCAGAAATAGGAAAGTTTAATTTTGTAGCCTCAATGTCAATATGAGGCTTTATCATGTAACTTTTGCCTGAGAGCTATACAGCTGTAAATAGATACTAACATAAAAGGTCTGTCTCCAGCAGAGCTGAGCTCTCTTTCCATTTCTGACAGGGGTCACATAGCCAATGTGAATTACCACCATAAACTAAATTCCACCTCTCCTGTAGAACGAAGTGCTTGATCTGCCTGTCTGGAAGCCAGGAGCTATGCAGAGAACTGTAATATTTCAACAATTCAGCATGAGTGGCAACCTGTTCTT
Source organism: Cariama cristata (assembly GCF_000690535.1). NCBI lineage: Eukaryota > Metazoa > Chordata > Aves > Cariamiformes > Cariamidae > Cariama > Cariama cristata. The sequence goes on along the minus strand of NW_009605697.1, from coordinate 88,921 downwards.
AATAACGAAACACTGGCAACATGTAATTTTGTTTTGTCTCCGCATATTAGAATCCATCCTTTCTTTAGGGGATTTAAGAACTATCTGAAGGGAACGTGAAGACAAGGAGAATAACTCGAGTAGAAGCACTGTCTTCCTCTGTATTTCATGCAAGATTCAGATTTGACGTGCACATCTTGATGTCAGTGGGGGATGAGTTACTCTTAGAAAAGGATAGCCTAGCCGTCTCAAGAAGAATGTGAATTCTTCTCCATTTTATCTGTCATTTTGATTTAATTACAAAATCGAATTCAAATATACAACGGTAGCCTTGTCAAAAGAGTTAGTGGATTTTAGTAGAAATGGATTTGAAATTGAAAAATTGAAACTATTATTGCCAAGGTTTTGGAGGTATAACGATTTACATGGATGTTTTATACCTGAGCTACAAAATGCTGTTTCAAAATGACATTTAGGCTGGAAATTATAACTTAAAACTAGATTCTTCTAATTATGTAGATACAACATCTTGAATGCAGTCTCAAAGGTCTCAGAAACTGAAGAACTCAGCACTTTAAAAACTACCCAACAGACATACCACACAAAATTTGGCCCCAGTTCAGTGTGTGACTACCTAGGATATTTTACACACTCCTTGTTTTATACTAAAGATGAATTCAATGTAAATGTTTGGAATTCTTCTTACGAACTTGTTGAAAAGGGACAGTATTTTAGCATGACTCCCTTGTACAAACCTGGTGTTTAGCAGATTACGTATGTTATTCTGTTATAGGTACACTACAGTGATAGACAAAATGGCAAAGAGTGTATGACCTGTTTGACACTGTCTCCTGTGCAGATGACTTTCCAAGGTATCGGAAGCTCCATTGAAGCCAGCCATGACCAGGTATAATACCTTCACCCCACACTCTTATAATTTTATTAATATCTAGTAAGGCCAGAATGTCAGCATTAGTAAGTTTTAAATTTCGACACATCTTGTGCTTTTCATATGGCATGTTCGTGTCACGGGGATTTGCCTATCTTGCCAGAGTAAAATCCTGATTAGATCTAAAGAGTGACCCAAAAAGGAGACAAAACTATATTGCCTTTTACATATTTTTAAGACTGATTAGGAAAGCCCAAAGAGCTTGCTTTGATTTTAAAGTCAGCTGTAAGGTTTCTGCAAAGGTTTTGTTTGATTTTGTGTATGTATCAGGTCTTGTCTATCCTTTTTGTACTAGAAGGTTACGGGTAGCTGGAAAAGCAGAAAGATGAAGCCATCATCTGTCACAAGAAACTGGCATTTGAGAGGGGAAAGGGATATTTAATCAGACTGTGTAAAACTCCCATTTTGTTTGGCTAGTCTTAAAATGTTTAATTCAAGCTTCTGGCAAAATGCCAGGAGAGGAAAAAAAAAAGACAAACCCAAAACCTCAGTGTTAATCATTCATCACCCTGCTGCTTCAGATGGGAACCGAGGGGGACTTCCATTCTAGTCGTCTTGTCCTCCAGCACTCTTATGTATAAAAGCATGACAAGACTTTGATACTCCAAAAGTTTTAAAAGCAAAAAGGAAACGAGTAGAAGAAAACTTTAAGCCAAACCTTGCACCTTTTAGATCTTCAGTAGAACGGAAAAAGTACCAGTTTTATTTGCCTTTGCAAAATAAATGATTACTAGCCATCTTTAAATTCTACTGTGTTCACATTTACCATACATTTTATCAGACTCTATGTAAGATTCTCTAAGGAAAAAGGAAAAGTCACCTTAAGAATTATCAAAATTAGTTACTTTTGGGGAAAGGTTTCCATGGTTTTTTTAGACATATTTTGGATCGGTGGATTTTTTTATTGGAAATTTCTAAGTTAGTTGTTAACATAAACGAAGGCCATTAGTTGTTGACATGGTAACGTGAGGATACTTCCTGTCGTTAAGTGTTTGGTGTTTTACGGTAATGGAGAGCTGTGGTAAGTCAGACCATACTTTGACATTCAGTTCTCATTTCATCCAGCAACTTGTTTATGCTTATCTAAAGTCACTCTGTTTTTCTTTCAGTAAAGATCACCTTTTAAAATTTAGTTATAACTCAAATACAATATTTAGACATTTCAATGAATTTAAGGTGGTCCCCGTCAATTTAGTAACGACTACATTCTGGGCTACCAGCCAGCTTGGCCTTTGTCTTAGCATTTATTTAGGCTAGAGTATGATATGTAAACAGAAAAAAGACTTTGTAAGCAAAAAGCACATTTAAGCCATCTGAATAATTATATATTTAAGACATCTAAATGAAAAAGTGTTATTGAGCCTGCAAAGTCAAGCACCTAGAAATTAGGAAATTCCAGATTATTCACAGCATTAGTTTGATCCCAAGTGTACCCATTCAGTGCTCCAAATAGGACATTCTTCTGGGAGGAAGAAAAATATGCATGAAATCACATAGATGAAGATTGTGTCACAGCATGTGCACAAATAGGTAGAATTAAGTTTGCTTGGCCCATTGTGTAGCTAAAATTCCCTAATCTTACTTCAATCTGAAGTTTAAAAATTGTTCATCGTTGCTTTCAGTTATGTAATTTTCCACAGCATTCTTAAAAAGGAAAGAAAAATGTTTTGTCCTTGCAAGATGGCGTGGTTGTTGCATTACGAAACCCTTGTCACTTGTGCAAAGATTTCATCTGAGCTGAGGGCAAAAGGAAAAATAGTGATCTAAAAAGCAAATGCCAACCAGCGGGTCACAAAATACATCTACATACTGGACAGGATTCACAAATTTCTGCTCGTCCCCTTCCTAAATATCAAAGGAATTCCACTTTCTGGGGAAGAGGGATGCAACTAAAAAAAAATAATCCCCTTTTCTTTCTTATTCCTGTGCGATTGGTATGACTTTGCTTGCTTGTCTACAATTTCCCTCACAGCAGGTTTATTTGATACCATTATTATAAAAACAGGAGACAGAACTGCAGTACCTTTGTTAAGCTGAATTATCCACATTTTAAAGTTTCGAATGAAATAAGTGCAAGATATCCATATGTTATAAAACTTAAATCCTAGAAACTCTTCTTTAGCTTATGTAATCTGTCACTTTTCAATCATCTCTTTTATATTGTAGGGTAATTAGGATGGTCACCTGAAAACCTGTGATTTCAGAGGAGGCGTGTTGATTTGTGTCAGCTATGAGGCCTGACATAGTTTGACTTCAGGATCTGTCCACTTCTGTGCCTATGAAGATAATTTTGCTCATGTTCATTCTAAAATATAGATTCTATCAATTCTAGGTTTTTTAATGCAAAACTGTCTGAATGAGGCTGTGGAATAGTTTGTGGGAAAGTGAACAAATCTGTTCCTTGAGAATGTCTGATAACAAAGCTGTGTACCAGATTTGTCACTATATATGTGGCAGAAGAACCACAGCTGACCACATACCTTGATCAAAAAAAGAAGCAGAAATGAAAAAAAAAACAAAACAAAAAACAAAGAAAAAAAACAGGTTCTCAATGGCATCTCCAGCACTATAGTCCACCTTTAGATTGGACTTGTCTTTTGTAATGTGTCTCTCTACTCACAGCCAGTGGGAGATTCGTTACCCAGCAGATACCAGTGTGGTTACAATCCTACATAAGTCTATTATCTTGCTTTTTCAAATACCACCAAGACTTGACACAGGAGTTTTTCAGGTTGTTCTTTTCCTGTGCTCTGTAGGGAGTTTGCATTCTTTAGATTGGTGTAGCTTGTGATTTGAATGACTTTTTTTACATACTTCATTTGAGCAATTTCAGATTAAAATAAACATTTCATATTGGTACACTAATTAGTGCGTACTTCAAATGTCTGATTGACAAGGCATATCTCATTTGGTCATGAAGCGGTATTCTGGAAGCAATTGCTGGTCTTTCCTTTTTCTTTTGGCAAACAGTAAAAAAAAGGAAACATTCCTAAAGCACCACTGCAGTCTAACCCGCCACATGTCTTGTTGGGTTTTGCATTCAGGTATGCCAACCTCTTTAGTAGAAATGTAATGGGTTTTAGAATATTTTTTTCCTGAATTATTTCTTTTTCTATTTTCCGTTTCCTAGTATCTGACTATAACTATAAATTTTTCTTTCCTTAATGGCCGTTATTCTTTGGGTTTTTTTCAGTAGAATTTAGCGACGAGCAGCTTTTAGTTAAATTGATCACCACTTCCTAGTGGCATTCTCCAGCAAACCTGAGTTTGGCCTCAATGGTAGTGATTCCTGGTATTTTTTACCTTGCTGTGGGATGGGAGACAACCTGTTCTCAGGGCTTATGATGGACTTCAGGCATGCAGTGTGAAGCTGAGGAATTAATTGAGTGTGGTTGGTATAAAGTAATAGGAAGTCCAGATAGTTGTTCTATTTGTGTCACTGGGAAAATTCAAGGTACGAGGAATCGGAGATAGAAAAGGGAAAAATTCAAAGGTAGGCTATCTTAGCAAAAGTAGGTGGAATGGAGCCGAAAACTAAGCAAGTGCAGGGAAACGGGGCAGTGAATGTCTGAAGGCTGTGGAAGTGGGCTAAAGAGAGGAAGTTAGAGCTAAGTGGAAGAGGATGCTCAAAAAAACCCACCAAAATGAGTAAAGACATCTTCTCTGCTGCTTAGTCTGAAAGTCTTAGAGAGTTCTGCTTGCTCAGCTTCTCAAAGTATTGAACACCGAGTTGCTTGTTACCGATACAAATAAATACCTTTCAGCTTTAGTGAACTGGGTTATATGAAGAGCTCTTTGAATTCTTGAGCACAGACACACCAAGAACTTTTAGTTAGAAGATGTAATGCTGTCAGAGCAAGCTATCGAAGGAAACGGAGATTTCTGTTTCCCCTAAAGAAATCTAGTCAATACCGTAAATTTGTTAGAGATGTACTTCACTCAGCACAAATTATTGGGCTCACTATAATGGTAGCTAGGTTAAATTTGACAGCCTGTGTCATACAAGATGACCTGTGACATAGTTTCAGTCTAAGAAGTGACACTTCTACTTCCACTACGTCTTGAACAAGGCAGTGTCAAACTCACCTTCCATGTTTGCGTGTATAGTTTGGCAACTTGCAATGTTACCATCTTTAGTGACTTTGTAATAATTGCTGTTTTTCTGGATACTTCAGCTCCTAATGACTGTAGGGCTCTGCTTCGGGGCCGTCATACCCCCATGGTTGTCATAGCTGTGAAGAAAACCCTGGCAAAAACATCTTGGGTGCATCCTTAAGGCTTGCTGAACAGCAGGCAAATTGAAAGTATGAACATTCATTTTTTTATTAAAATTATTTTAAAGTCAGTCCTGCTGATGAGGAAGAACAGATTGGGCCCATTTGGAGATTTTTTTCAATGCTTCCCATGGAGCTACCTGTACGACTGAATTTTTAACCCCCAGTAACTTGATGTTCATTGAGAGATGACCAGTTCTCTATTTAAGTTTCAGGAGACAGATCAAAGACCAGTGGATTTTCTTAAAGTCTCATTAATACTTTTTGATTATTTTGAAGGTTTTAACATATGCGTGGTTTTTAGAGCTGGCAATACTGCCCATTTGATTATTACTGACTTCCACTGTTTACTTCACCTAAGAATCCCAATGAGATGTGCTGTGTCATCATTGATGACAATGAATTTTTTATGCTTATGTTTTTAGTCTGTGCTTGCTTAATCCCATCCATTATATTTGTGTTGTATATTAGACCATGTTTTCAGAACTCTTCTACACTTTACAATGCATAAAATGGAATACTTGGATTTTCTAGGACAGATAACAATTGTGTGATGTTATATATAATTTACCACTATTATCACTTTTATTTTCAAGTATAAAAATAACTGGAAAGAGAATAAGCAGGGGCTGAAGTTGTAGAAGTGGAAGAGCTACTGATGAGGTAGACTTGATAAGAGAGTCCAACAGGAGGGGCTGTACTGAAGGGAAGATGCCGTACTCAGCAGTTTCAGAAATCGCTGGTGGAAAGCTTGACAGACAGCAGTGACAAGCAAACTAAGATGTGGTATGTAGCAAACCATCGCTGTCGGCCTGCAAACAGGCATTTCGGGGCAGGGTGAACGGATTGTGGTGATGCCCGGCGGTGAGCAGCTCCTGATATCGCTTGAGTACAGCAAAGGTGGAATTAGTTCTCTAGGGACAGAAGACCTCGGAGATGGGGGACAGGCTTGAGGGAAGGTGCTTGGAGCGTTGAAACTTAAGGTTTAAGAGGAACTTTACCTTGTAACAGCAAATACATAATACATATACAGGTCCACATCTCTGTATTTGTTACGGTCTGAGAATTGGTTGTAGAGCGTGCTTGGGAGGCAGCAGCTGGGGAATTTATGCCAGCTGGAGTCACTGACTGACTTACCTGTAAGAAAAAACAAAGCCCAGAAAACTAATGGTGTAGTCAGTGAGTATGCAGAGGATGAGAATTTGTCCAATGCTGCAACCAAAAAAGATGAATGGGATTGGGTTTTTTGTTAAGGTACCTTTCCACATCAGAAAAAAAAAAGATTATTTACTGGACACCACACTAATTCCTGCTTAAAATTAATTTTGTTCTAAGGTGAAATTAGTGTTTTCTAGATGTTCAGATTTACTTCACAGTGGGTGTTTGTGTCCTGGACATAGCCAAAAACTGATAAAACGGTAGGATTTTCTTTAAAAAACACATGTATTCCTTTTTTTGGCTGGTGTTATGTGCTTCACTGGTCAGCTCATTTCTACTTGATTTACTGTAAATACAGTTCTCATTTCTTTGAGGCGGCTTCTTCAATAAAATGAGAAAACTTTAGTTTGACTCCGTAAAAATCTTTTAGCAGTTTTTCCCAAAGCTTGGTGATTCCATCACAGCCCCTTCAGCATCAGGACACCTACCTGATCTTGTAAAAACATCTCGTGCAACTCAGTCTCCTTCTCCTGCCGGTGGGATCTGGGTGGCTGCTGCCTTCTCCTTGACAGCTCCGTGACCTTCAGAGTGGGTCAGGCATGGCCACAGCTGAGTGCCTGGCGATCCAAAAGAAGACAGTTCATGTAGGACAGAAATATAAACTGCTTTTGATATATAGCGCCGTGCTTCACTCTTCTCTTCTTGTGTCGGGAAAGTTGCACCTCTTAGGTTGACGTTGCAGTCAGGAGTCATCCCATCAGGTTTTAGTTAGGCTCACTAGGTTGTTGTCAACTATTTGGTACTTTTTCCTCATCTGCTGTGCTCCCCACGACTGCATGTGGAAGCATTGGTACATTCTCTCCGTATTTTTCATCTTCTGTTTCACATTATCTCAGTCTGGATGTACGTGACAGAACATTTGCTTTTCCCTGGCAGCTGCTGAAGTTTTCCTTGATGAGCCCGAGATCAAACGTTTGTTTTTCTTCTGGATGTGTAATCTTTCATTTTCATAAAGTGAGTTACTAATTAACTGCCGAATGGGAACAGAACGTAAACCAAGGCACAGCTATCTCCCTGCCAGACCCTTTCAGTGCTCTCATTCAGGGCTTCCTGAGTAGCTTCCCAATGTGACTGCCTCTTGCTGAAGATGCAGAATAGGATTTTTCAGTGCTTTGTGAATACATGTTTGTTTACACGGTAATGTCAGCAGGGTATGAAATGCTACTGTTGCAGTCTCTGGGTATCTTACATGCATGTCATGTAGATGATGACAAACAAAGACCATTTGTGTTTGGGGGACTGTTACCTCCTGTGTTGGAATATCCTGGTGACAACCATGAGTGAGGTTTCACAAGAGTGGTGAGGTTCACAGAATCACAGAATGGTTGGGGTGGGAAGGGCAACGAAGGTGGTGAAGGGTCTGGAGCACAAGTCTGATGGGGAGCGGCTGAGGGAGCTGGGGGTGTTTCGTCTGGAGAGGAGGAGGCTGAAGGGAGACCTGATCGCTCTCTACAATGACCTGGAAGGAGGGTGTAGCCAGGTGGGGATCGGTCTCTTCTCCCAGGCACCCAGTGACAGGACAAGAGGGCACAGTCTGAAACTGCACCAGGGGAAGTTCAAGCTAGAAGTGAGGAGGCCTTTCTTCACAGAAGGGGTCATTAGGGATTGGAATGGGCCACCCAGAGAGGTGGTGGAGTCACCGTCCCTGGAGGGGTTTAAGAAAAGACTGGACGTGGCACTTAGTGCCGTGGTCTAGTTGACATGGTGGTGTTGGGGCAAAGGTTGGACTCGATGATGCCAGAGGTCTCTTCCAACCAAATCGATTCTGTGATTCTGTGAAGGTCATCTGGTCCAACCCTCCTGCTCAAAGAGAGCCACCCAGAGCCGGTGGCCCAGGACCATATCCAAATGGCTTTTGAATATCTTCAAGGTGGAAGACTCTTCCTTCATTGTTCCTTCCCATTGACTTCATCTCCAATCCTGGCTGCTTCCTAAACCACTGAGCTAGCAGAAACTAACTCAAGTTTTTAGCCGGCTAAGTGAGTCGAACTGATCCACTGGGGCTTAGAGGAGTACCAGAGCTGCAACAAGGGAGACAGCAGGACTGCCCAGCCAAGAGAAGAGGAGGGAGAGCCATCCCTTCCACAGCAGCAAGCTATTAGAGCAGCTTACCCACCTTGTAAAATGTCACTTGAAGAGGATGAGACAAAAATTAACTGTACAGAAAAGTGATTTTCTTGTAGAAATGTTTGTCTTGTTTAGTACCCTTAAACCTGTTCACTGTGCGGTAGCATGATCTGGCATAAAGAAGAGAACAGGAATGCACACAGAAGGAGGGCGGAAGAGCAGGATCATAGCAACCCTGACCTAGAGAAGTTTAGCTTTTTTGGAACGGCACCCTTAGTAGTTGCTTGCATTAAAATACCTCAGCAGGGCTTACAGTGCAGTGTAACATGTGGAAGTGGAAAGAAAGGCATTAACAACATGCAGTGAGCCAACCTTCTGTAGACCACAGGCCAACTGTTGGCTATCCTTTGTCTGCAATCTGGTTCTGGTTTGGTTTGTTTTGCTGTTACTTTAGGCTCAGCTGGCCAACAGTGAAATGTAAAAATCTTGACTTTTCTTGCTGCTGTAGTTGTTAGGGAAGGGCAGAAGCTTAAAAGAGAAAGGTATTGGAGAAATTTGGAGAAGCTGAAAGTGTCAGTTTTCTGCCTTGTCACACTGCAGCAGGAGATTCAGCCCACTTGCAGTGTCACGAAATGTAACAGCTTTTTCCCTGGCAGGAAAAAACAGAGGGAAGACGACAGAGGTAGGTTCTTCTCCTACTCTATAGTTAAAAATGGATAGACATACACCTACTAGACAGACGTTGGTGACAGAGATGGAGGCAAAAATAAAGTGGAAGGAGACCCCCCTAGTAGCCTGTCTTGCAGTTGGGATTGACAAGGATCTGGATTTTTCGTCTTGACCCTTGATGGGCAGCATTTTCATTTTAATAACTGTACTCATTTTAATTTCCAGGATGGGTAAAGCCTTTCAGACCTTATGAATTAAAACTAGCACTCAGTGAAAACCCAGTTGCCTATTTAGTAGGTGCCTCCATTTTAGATTAGCAAAACATACACTCAACTTTGTTGCCCAGCCTGTACTTCCCGGAGTTACTCTGTGGCATTTTCCACACACTAATCATAGTAGCGCTGTGTCTGTTTGTTGATACGTGTTTAATCACTTGTCATTCAATGAAGTTGCTTAACACACTAATTATATCATTGCCATTTCAATATACATTTCCTTAACCATTCTACAAGACAAAATAATGATTTGCACATGTTGCTTCTGAAGAGCTGTGCTTTTGCCAAAATTGTGTTTGCCACCTAATTTTTCCACTTCTCTTGAAATAGTATCACATGGCTAGCATTATGCGTTCACGTAGTACAAATGAAGTTTCATAGTTTTTTGGTTGCATAATCATCACATAACCCCTGGATGTACATGCAAGTAGAAACTAAATTTGACATCCTACACCCCTTGATTTCAAGGATTCGTTTCAAGAAGCCAGGGTCTCCTAATAGATGTTCCGATAATAGACTTAAAGGGAAATGAAGGAGGTTAGGTTTTATAACTAATTACAGGGGAACAGCCAAACTTACGTACTGTGAAATACAGTGGGATAACGAAACTGAGCGCTCCTCTGTCACCACTTTCATTTCATCAAATTGGTACAATTTTCCTCTATCTGCTCAGAATTTAAACAACTTTTCCTTCTTTTTGAGATAGGTCTACACAGCATAACCAGCCTTGGCGGTGGGCTAGTGTAAGCACTTCTGTAAACTTGGACTGTCTTCCAACACCATCTTCCCACAGCAAAATCCTGTCATCTGTTGTGTCTACATAACTTCTGCACTCATCTGTCTGTAGTATGGCCCACGTTTTTAGTCCTGAAACACTTTTCTCAGTCTGTTGTAGGCAAACTGATGTCTATTCTGGGCAGAGGTAGGATTACAGGAGGAACGAAGCAATAGTTTTGTGAAGTAATGGGAAGAGTATAAAAGTAGTCATGCATGGATGCTCGGTGCAGATTGTGGCAATTCCTGTCCAATTTAACGTTCAGTTCTAAAGTGACTCTCGTAGCTATGCTACTTGTAACATGGATCGGTACATTAAAGGTCTGGATCTCTGCTGAGCATGAGGAAGCTGTGGAGCTATGTTTAGGAGCACTAAGATTAAACTCAGTTCCTAGACCTCCATGGTACAACATCCTGCTTTCTTCCTCAGAGGGTTTTTTAAATACTCCATCAAGAAAGCTGAAGACTTACCCTAGCTTGATCACTAATGGTTTACTTGAGAAAATTATTTCGCTTTCCTTTTTTACCTGATTGCCCTTGATACCTGATGGACAGTGTCAGACATCTCCAGGGAAAAAGGTGTTTATATTCTTTCCTATATCTCATTTAACATAGCATCTGAGTCCCTCTCTTGCCTCCCAAACTCATTTCACATACGGATTTTTGTAGTCACACTGGGTTTTTCGGATCATCAAGTCAGGACATCCCACTGTTTGAGACAGGAGGGAGTCACTAACCAACCTTCTTTCTCTTCAAAGGATCAAATATGCAATGTCCTCACTTGATACAGGAGTTCCTGCATCCCCAGAAGCTCTGTATGTACTCGTGTCCTCCATTTCATAGCCCTTACAGACTGTCTGTGTTCCAATACTAAGCTTCATTCGAGCAAGATCCTTCACATACGCTAAATACAAGACTGCTTCCAAGTAGTTCACTCTCTCAAGGATGCAGGACTTGAGATAATAAACACTAAAATGGAGGTATCAAGCAAAATCAAAACAGTGAACTCTTAAGTTAAACTTTAATTTTTATACGTATTTCTTCATATTCATTCTTTCTCTTTCCCACCATTAGAGAGACTGTGAGACCTAGTTTTCCACAGATCCTTACGCCTGTACAAATAATTGATTTTACAGTCCAAAATCTCCTCTCTCATCCTTCATCCCCTCAAAAAACCCAGTTCAAATTGGTCCAAAATAAAGAAAAAAATGCTTCTAGCCAAAAAAAATAATTCATTTTGTTCTTGGGTGTTTGTAGTGAAACTAGGAAAACGACTGAGATTCACAAAACAGGTGGAAAAGATGATGAATTACTTTACCTACAAGCACAGCGGCTCACACACTCACGCAAGCTGCAGATGTTAATTTTATTCTACGTCTGTCCCCGCAGGAGCATGAATCCTCTGTAGGAGCCCTCCTCGTGCTACAGAGCAGCACGGCTGGGTAGGCAGAGGAGCACAAAGTGACAACCACAGAGTAGTCCTCTTCTTTGACTCACCAAACACCGAAGTGCTCAGGAGAGCTGTGTGAGAAGAAGAGTTTGGGGGATTTCTCGTTTTGTAATACCCCACGAGGCAGGAGTTAGGGCACTGTTCTGAACAGTGAAAAGAAGGATTCAGATCCTCCTGGGAGTCAAAGAGCTATGATTTTCCACAGCCCAGTATTGACCATCAAGTGAATCTTGCCCTTTGGTTTTCACTACAAATGGCCGAAGCTAAGAACAGATAACTTCAAAGTTTCCAAAATTATTTACAGTTGAAATTGCAGAATACCTCTCCCAAGTCTAGGAGCAGATTTAACCAACCCAAAACTGCTTTTGCCAATGTATATGTATTTTTCAGGGCGAATATGCTGCACAGCCAACCCCATCCCTGTCACCGGTAGGTACCCAGCTGGTGGCAGCATTGTTCAAACCTCCCAACCATGTGCCCCTCATGCTTGGAAGGTGCCACATGGACCCCAAGGAAGGACTGGTAGGTCAGGTTATGCGTTCAGCTGGAGTCACTGTGTTCCCCAGCAGTACCCAGAAAGTTATCGTCTTCCTCCCCGGTGTAATTCTTCGAAGCATAACCTGCAGACAAAAGGAGAGCTTTCCTTGGCATTCAGCTCTCTATAAAAAAGCTTTACGTTTACTTCAGGTTTTGGAAAACTTGGTTACATAGCATGGATTCATAAAGGACATCTTGGCATACATTTATACCTCTGCTGTTGCTGAGTCTCTTATATTAGCAGCTTGATAATGTAAGACAAGTGCCGAAGGCTCAATTCTCTGTGTGCTGATAGCAGTGGGGCTCTGAGCAGTCCCTGTACCCGTCATGCCTCAGGTATTTACATAAAAAACATACCTTTTGCTGATACTGGCTATAAGGCTCATTCTAGTAACGTAAAGATTTTAGGTGGCTTTTGAAATCCTAGAAAGCCTGTTTAGCTGTTACTTCAAAACGTCAGGCTGTTCAGCAAGTCAGTCCTATTTCAGACTACTCCCTAAAAGTTTCATACTTTACCATTGTGTTGAATAATTTGGGTGGTTTTTTTTTCCTAGCCCAGCATGCTGTATGAAATTATGAATTGAGGAGATTTTTATGTTGTCGTATTTGATTCAATACCCCATTGTTGTTTAAGCAAAGTGGTACAACAATACGCTGTCAGTCATTTAGGGGACAGCTGGGTGTACATGAAGCTTTGTTCATGGGAGTGGGGCTTCCCAGGCTGCCTCCGGTCGTCAGTGCAGATAATACTGCAGGACCTGGGGCTTGATTTTGGAGTGTGCCAGAAAACAGGATCGTTCTTTCAAGTGGTATAATAAAAATTAAACAGGGATCAGTGTGCAGAACTGATCTTTTTTTGTCATCATGTATCTGTCCGTGCTTGTGAGAAAAAATAATAGAAAAGAAAAAAATGGGAAAGGAACTTTTGCAATAATTTTCTAAGCTGCAAAATAGTTAAGCGAGAAGATACAGATTTGAGAGGGAGTTAAGGAAATCAAAAGGAGGCATCAAACATTGGCTTGACCCAAAAATGCTTAAAGCCCCATTTGCCCTTACAGGACAAAAATATTAGCAGAGAAGCAGCCCGGCATGCTGGCAAATACACAATTTAGACGTGTCAAACTACCTTGAGAAAATTTGCAGAAATGTGAAAGTTTTTTAGCCCTCATTTAAATAAACTGGAGCTTGTGGAGTTTTTTGGAACTCTCCTGATAAGTAACACTTAAAACGCTTTTGATCAAATACCCTTTCTCAGGCAATTATGTGTTCTTAATTTAGAGGCCAGTTCAAAAGATTGCTTGTTACCTTCATTTAGCAAAGGTTCAACTGCTGCAGTTTTCTGATCCTTTTAAAAAAGGCAACCAGGGAGAGTTTACACAATAAAAGTTCTTTTTCTATTCTCAAATTAATTATTTTGAAATATCTCACAGATTACATCAGTTTCTTACTTGCATTCATGTTACAAGATGGTGACTATTGTACATTGCTAGTGATGCATTAAATTAGTTGTTTACATTATAAAATCTAAACATATTAGAATCTTTTGTGTTTGTCTTCAAAGATTCCTATTCTAATAAAGCTTTCTGAAACAAGTAAGATTGTCTTTTTTGTTTAGTTTATGCATCAGTGGAGAACCTAAAGATTTGTAGCCGCTAGCCATCCCTGTCTCTGTTTAGTAGAGTGTAAGGAAATTGTGTTTGGGACAATATATATTTTAATTTAAAAGGGAAAGTTACACTTTTAAATGGATCATTTTGCATTTGGAAAAGGTAACACCTGAGACAAACATAGATGGAAAGACTCGAAATTCATCCTCTTTTCTCAAAGGCTCTGTTTGGCTGCGACTTTTAATCGAAGTGAAAGAAGTATGGACACTGTACTGAAAAATAAAAATTTTGGCTGCATCCTTCCCATTTCTGGTGGCTTTGTGTCGCTCTTCAGGTCAAAGTGTTTCTGAGGGTGAAGTGATACAAGACCAACATTCAGTAAAGAACAGTATTTGGGATTTTAAACAAACTTTGCAGTTTGGACTCTCAGTTTTGCTCTGTAACAAATGTTTTAACAGAAATGTAATGAAAGGTGAAAAATAAAAGCGAAAGCTGGCAGTTTTAATGCGGCTGGAGCTGCTCTGTGAAAGTACTTTTCCCTGTTGAGGGAAGTTCATGAATACATTTTTAGCAGCAAAGAAACTTCTTGAAGAGTGAGCTGAGCAGCGTGGCAATGACCGTTCACACTTTCCCCTTAACACACTCCTTTAAGTTTCTCAGCTAGAGAAATGATGGCCTTAATACACTTTTTAGGTCATACTGGGTCTGCCTTGTGAATCTGTGTTTTAATATGTTTAGACATACATCTTCCTATCTTAACAGTGTTGGCAAGTCATGAGAAAACAGCAGGATATTATTTACCTGTCAGAAACCAAAATAACTTGCATTAAGCCAATGACCAAATAAAATTGTCACATTACACTTTGTATCAATGAGTGCCACTGAAAGGAAGAGTAGCAAGCTAAGTGTTAACTTCAGAAGCAGATCATTTTCTGTGTACAAGATAGGCCTTTTAGGATAACAAGCCAAGAGCCCTTCATATCTAAATAGCCTCTAGAACATACAGCAATAAAACAAGCGCTGAGTTATAGTAAGACTTGGGAAATGTGACAAAATAAGCAGTGGAATGAAGAGAACAGTACTGAAACCAGTTGGAAAAACAGAAAGTATAGAATTTGATGAAAATATGAAGTATCTTAAGGAACATCTTGTTTCTGATCATGACTAAACAGTGAGAAAAGCGATAAGGAGTAAACTGACTGTTTTCAATAAACCTTCAACTTTAGACAAAAAAGCTAAGTGATTAAAAAGTACCAAAGACTATTTTGATTAAATAAAAAAAATGCGGCATTTTAAGGTAAAGTGTAAGATTAAAAAAAAAAAAGGAATATATACTCATTTGCTTGAAAGACCTTTTTAATGAAAGAAAGCATGAGAAGGTATGAAACAGTCTGATGTAAAAGCCCGTCAGAAGTTGTTGCAAAGGTTATCACTTGCCAAGATGTTTAGGCAAGATGTGTTCCATCAGCAGCCTAAGGACAGTGCCGTGTGTAACAGGATCGGAGCACTCATGATAGCTGAACAGTTTTAGTAAAGTTAAAGGTTAATCATGAAGCTTCAAAAATAATACAGACTGTGATCTGAAGTCTAAAGTACAAATTAAAACCTCAAGAGAAAAATTAAAGGCTACATTTCAAACATACCTTCTGATTCTGGACTTCTGATTTGAGATACCTTAAACTACGGTATTCAGAAACAAAGAGCACCCCCAGCTTTTAAACAGATACATGCTTGATCTTTTGCAGGAGCTTTACCCATTCGGTTGATAATGTTACCAGATGAGTATCCACACCGCTAGTTCATGAGGAAATTCTGACCAAATGTCCTGATCCTATAAACATTTTCATACTCATGTAGGTTTGCATATTAGGTTACCTGATGACTGGTCTGTGCAAATGTACAGACGGTCAGAAATGCAAGTTCAATTGATGGGAACAGAGGTTGATCTGAGGTGAAATACCAAATGTAGCTACATTGCCTGGGTTTAGTATCCCATCTTTGTCTTGGCTGGGCTCCTGTCTAAATGTATGAGAGTAAAACACAGCACCTCTGAACACAGTCATACTAAGAACTGACATTCCTACAGTTAGTTTTTAATGTCCAAACTGCATGAAAGCTGCAGTTTCCAGCATATCACAATGAATAATTTGTGATTTTAACTCCGTTTTGCTCTTTCTGTTTTCTTTTACAAGTCCTTGTAGCTGGTACTTGCATGCCCATTGCCTCCTGCTGGCCAAAAGTGACTGAAGGGGAAAATTTTGTTCATGGTTTTAGAAAAAGAGATGGAGGGAAGTACAGAAAAGTAAAAGACTTGTTACTGGAATCGCGGGAATTCATGGCCCTTGTCCTGAGGACAGCTGCATGGGCTGGGTTGTGTCTTGAAGAGCCACGGTTCTCGTAGGACTCCTTTTGGGTAATGCCTCTTACTTCTCTCCTAGACCTCCCTTCTAAAACCTTGTTCCTGATCACAAATCATTTCGCAATTGAGAGAGCAGCAGCCTGAAGTATGAAAGACTAGTATTTGACTGATGGTTTGAGCAGGAGTGCAATTTTGAGGCTGGTCTTTGTCAGATGGAAAAAGACTCTAGGGCATGTGTTATGTACTTCTGCATTCCCAGTCACGTTCTCCATCTCAAGTAGAAATTAGAAGGTAAACAAGCCAAGTTGCCAGCTAATAGTGGCATAACCAGGTGACGTGCTTTGGTTTCTACTATCCGAAGAAGTGATAAAAGTCCTTTCAAGTCTTGAAATGGATGGTGTGAGTACACCAGTGTAGTGCATTGGCGCTGGGAACTTGCTAAAGACGATGTTTCAGAGTTTGCAGCTGAAGTTTCCATTATGTTCCTTGTCTGACAGAAGAAAGAAAAGGCTCGGTATCACTCTAATTCTGCTGTAGTCTGAGAGAAATTGTGTGCCTTTCTTCCTGTCTGATCTTCCTCTACCTTTTACGAGATCTTGGTTTTGTCTTTGGTACTTTTGAGATGTTTCCCTGCAAATCTCTCTCGTAGGTACTGCAGGTCCACTCTTAGGTTGCCCACACCTTCTCTCATAAGCAGGATAACTTCAGCTTCTTTAGTCTTGAAATACAGGGAAGATTTTACATACTCACCTTACTCTTCTAACTCTTTTTCAGAACCATCTGAACTGCCAATATACCTTTTAAACTTTGGAGCTTAGAGCCAAGCATGATCAAATTCTAGAATATTAATGCTGGTAATTTACTGGTAATACCACTTGCCTGTTTCTTTATTTATTTTGACTATGTGTCTAAGGGTTTGCTGTTGTAGCCTTTGCATTACTTTTGCTAGTGTAGTTTGTTCCATTTTTTTTAATCTTGTCTTTTTTTTTCTGGAATAAATGAGCATAGATGAGCTGCGTCTGAGTTAGCTGGAACTTGCATCAATGCAGATTGCCTGTTGAAAGTTCCATTTTTACAATGATTACATGTCAACATTAGGGGGTTGCTCCAAAGTAGCTGCCTTTTTATCAATTCTTGCTCTTTGCTGGGGAGAAAGCAGAGAATGCAGCAAGAATGCATTAGCTGTGTTGAAAGTAGTCTTTACGTATAGAAAACAAGACTCAATTTCCCCCAAGTTTCATTATTTCATGAGTTGCATTCCTTGAGTACCGGGAGTAAAGTTCAAAATGTTAATATGCTGGTATGATTAGGATGCTTTTGATGAATGTGGTCTGTATGAGGCTGGGCTCCCGTTCAGAATCAATCAGTCAGTGCCTGGCGAGGTTCGTAAGTAAATGTCTTTAAAGGTTGCATTTTCTGAGGATGTATTTGTATTCTCTAAACAATCATCTAGCATATTCTCTGCGTAATATCCTTACATAGTGTCAAAAATTGTGGAGAAAAGAAATCTTCGAAAATGCAAGTCTTCTGTCTACCAATGCACAGGGAGCAGCGTACATCTGAGCTGGCCTGTTGAAACGAATTGATTAATCCAGTCTTATGTCAAAATGCGTATACAATGTTGAATAAAATAGCATTAAGGCTATGAATAGGAACAAAATTCTTACAAATTACTTCAGAGCAAAAAAAATATACTGACATGCTGTCTGTACAACATGGGAAGTAAGGTATATATTTTATGTTCATTCTTACAGAAATTACAAAAAATTATATGTCAAATTAGAAAGCCCTTATGTGAGCAGTTAAAATTAATTCACAGGGCTTACTTGTACAGAAAGTCACTCCATTACATAGCATTTTCAAAATCTGGCCCAGACTATATGCATCCATCAACATACTTAAAACAACTTGCCACTGTGGTGTACCCTGTATAAAATAATGATCTGTGTATATGTCAGATACACAATCAAATTGTATTTCACATTTGAAATATGTTTAAAATCTTTTCTTTTGATATAAATTTCTTCAGTGCAATGTTTTTTCTGCTGAAATCTGAGATGATCTCTTTAATTGTGTAGTGTTGTGTTTCGGTAATTCAAGTCACGGTGCAGGTGGTACATGCAGTTTACTGACGTTAGAGATAGTATTTAAACAACTCCATGCTCAGAGGTAGTATATCAAAAGTTTTTAAATTGAGGGTGACAGGAACTGGTGCTGCACTTTCATGTTATCCAACAATGTGGAAGAATTTTGACATACAGCTGGAGTGATCAAACTGCACCGGTTTTACTGTCTAACTTCATTTGACATGAATTTCAAAGGTATTTGGAAATTATTAAATTGTACACTACATTCGGAGAGTTTACCTTCCTTAGGGAACTTGTTTATAAAGTCTGATACAAGGGGGCACATGATCTCAAAACATTGCATGAAGCTGATATATTTTTTGGTAAATCTCCTTTTATGTTTCATTTGCGAGTCATGCAGAAGCTGTAGTTTCTACAGGAGGTCTTCCTAGAAAAGCGAAGCACGCTGCTACTAACCTGCCCACATTATTTTACAAATGTGCCTCTTCCACTGCTACAGGAAAAGACTGGCCTGAAAATACAAAAGATTACTTCAGATCATCAGTATTTTGTGTACACATAATAGGTAAAATTGGAAAACAAGGGTAACAACGGGAAGCCCAGAGTAGTTTGGTGATACAATGTTGGTTCTAATTCACATCATAAATGATATAATTTGTGGAAGCTTAATAAGTGTTGTAGAATATTTACTGGTTTGTTGCTTTTTGACAGAAAAACCAAGAAGAATTTCTCTAAATCTTTTTGTCATGTTGCTTAATACTGCTGTGGCTCAAAGAGCATAACTGTAAGTGTAGAGATGAACACTTTTTAGTAGGGTAAAACTGTATGTAATTTAAAATTTTCTGTGAATACTTGTATTTCTTCAGGATTCTGATGGCTGTGACCCATAGGACTTAATTTACTTTTGTAGTTAATGTATGTATGAGTCATATAAAAGAAATGAGGATTTCAAAACTTAAAACAAAACTAGTTTAATTACAAAAAAATGCTGTGAAAACTCATGACTGATAGTCAGTTATAAAAAAAAAAAATCTTTTTGAAAATGGCTTCCTGGCTTTTTAATTAAAACTTTTTACTTTTTATTTAGTTAATATGAAACTTTTACCTACATTTTGATTTAATTTTTTAAAGTAAGATCTTTTATGTCAGTGATTCCTTTTTCTATCTGAATACCAAGTGATTACTGCATAGTGATTCATGACGAGTACCTCGATATAACAGCACTTCATAATTACCTGGTAGACCAACGGATGATCATTTGGTGTTTGCCGTGCTTATCTGCAGCAATAACAAAGGATTAAATACTTCCTGGCTCCCGCATTACAGTTCTCATGCTTTCCCTGTGAGCTCACATAGGCGCGAGAGATGTGTGAATACCGAGTATAAAGCTCAGGAGAGGCTGTAGAAGGGAGTTGGGTATTGAGACACGGATAGATGTCGCATATAAGAAAACGCGGTGTCCTGTGCGATCGTGATTTCTGTAGAACAGAAGCCTATGGGGGGAAGGATTATGGTGTGTGACTGAGGCACCTGTTGAGAAAATGGGCAACTATTGACAAGTCTGATTCATGACTGAGTGACTGCTCTGCTAGTCTTCACATGATCCCCACCGAGAGCGAGCCTCGACCGCCTGCTAAACAAGGGCTGTTTGAAGTTTCTTTTTAACATTT
>NW_009605697.1:6263-68991 GCF_000690535.1 Cariama cristata | reverse complement strand
GGACATCTCCACTGGGGTTCTCGATGTCACCAAATCAGCAGCTGTTGAAATCCATTCACTTCAGCATGAAATGTTTGCATAAGTTTTTTTTTTTTCTTTTTTCTTTTTTTCTTTTATTTGTGACAACAGTAAAGTAAACAAAACCCTAAAAATCTGGTGCTACTCGACTCGGATATGTGTGAGAACAGCTTCTGGTCGCAGTTGTAGCTGCTAAGGCAAAATGTTTATTTGTAGAGAACAATGACAATCAGAGTAGTTTATTATGAAACACAAAAAAAATACTGATTTTAATAGACATTTCTGTGACATTTTTCCAGCGTAAACATTCAGTTAATTTTTGTGCCAGGTGTCAAACTTGTGTGAAAAGCGTTTTGAAATGGAATTGTCTTTGTTTTTCCATTCCAAAAAAAATCTTAAAAGTCTAAAGGCAAATGTTTCCTATTTTTTCCAGTTAGTAAATGAAACGCTGTTTCTTGGGTAGGAAAACATTTCTATCTGACTCACATTTCCCTGAGAAAACAGCTTGTATCATAGAATTAGTTTAGTTTGAAGGGGAAACAGAACAAGGCAAGACATGTAAACATATTACAAAGCTTACTTTGATATTTAAATGCTTTTTTTTCTTTTCCTGGACATCTGAACAAAGGTGTGGTGAATGTAGTCAATTGTAAATAGAAACTCTGTGTTTTCAGTCTGCTCCATTGTTAAACCCGAGAAGTGCTGACCACATAAGAAGACTCCCGGTTTGAGACGTCCCTCCTCTGTTTATTAAATCTGTTAAGACTTAAGTGTATTTTTACAAGTTCATTAATGTATTCCATCCTCTCTGATGTATTTTTTCCCACTCTTATCAGATTTCATTATATGGGAGGAATTATCAGATCAACCCATTATACAGCCGAGCAGCGTTAAGTCTGATTGGAATTTGGGCTTCCCTCCGTTTACAGGGGGAATATTGTGTAAATCAGACTCTCGGGTTTCAGTGGGAGGCACAGGGCTGCACAGCATCCATTTGTCAAGTTGATTGCACCTCAGCGAGGTTGCATTAGCTTGTCTTTGAACAGAAGTGAAATCCTATGCGAAGCTCCCCTTTCTGTCATTTACACTAACATCCATCCTCTTAAACCAAGGCCTCAGAGAAAAAACAAAGTGATGGCACAATATCATCAGTCACTCAGGTTGTCTGTCATCTGTTTTCTTAAGGAAATGACTTTTAAGTTAGTGGAGCAGAAAATTGAAGAAAATTAGCAGAAGGTTGTTGTAGAAGCAGAAAGAGTTTTTAAAAATTACAGAAGTACATAGAGAAGGTCGATTGTGTACAGCAAATAGAAATGCAGTTGATTCTGGGTTTTAGTTTAGTGTTAAAATAATGCCAGAGTACCCGATATGCAATAATTCAACTTTTAATGAAACTTTATTCATAAACTTGAATTGGGCTGTAAACGCACAATAAAAAGCTGGTATGCACATTTTCAGCTTTTATATCAGTGACTGTGTTTTATGATGCTGAATACTCAAGTAATTTGCACTCTTTGCCATGTGTCAGGAAAGCTGCCTACATATCTCAGAAATTTTAAGCTGGAAAGACCGTTGTAAACAGGTCTGTGAGGAGGCTTGTAAGTTTTTGGAAAATCAGAGAACTGATTTTTTTTTTCACTCTGGTGCGAATGGCAGCAGTAAATGACATTACTTGTTGAAACCGAGGCACAATGAAGCCTGTATGGTACAGTTGCAACAGTTGCTATGGGGTTAATGGTGTAAATGAGGAGACGATAAAGATGTACATTTTGCACAAGGTAAAAAGCACCACATTTTAATATGCGTCTTTTTCTCCCATCTTCATAAACTCTTCTTTTATCTACCCTGGAAGTAAGTTTCTCATTGGAGATACTTGCTTTAACTTCAATCAGTAGAAGAATTGGTTTTGTTTTGTGTATCTTAAGGGAACATTTTTTAAAGGAGGCTATTTTAAGTTAAGGCAAAATAGCACATTCCTAGTTTAAAATAAAAACTGTGAGCTCTTGCAACAAACTGGTGTGAATTTTGAATTTATTTAGTTACTTTGGAATAGAGACGCCTTCTAAGGGCTTTCCAGACAAGCAGTAAGAGATGTGACTAGCATCTGTCAAATGTGCTCCTTTCTTCTCCTTCTTTTCTCCCTTTTTCATTCTGCCCAAGCGAAAATTGCATGTGGTCTTTATTTGTTTATATGGTGCAGATATAGTAATCTAAATCTTACAGCACAGTAATAGAAATATTACTGATCTTGGGTGAGAAACGCCTTTTCTTATATCCCTTTTTCCCCATTGTTTTCTGATAGAAATAGAGGCCCAAAACAAGTGAGGTTATTAAATTGCTGCATCTTAACATGCCTTGGAAACTTTGAATGGAAAATGATATGACAATACAAAATTCTGATACTGATTTATACCAAAGTACTGGCACATTGTCACTTGGAAAGAGAAAGGGAATGTAGGAAAAAGTTACTATTTTAAATGCTATGCAAAGCATATTTTTTTAATTTTTGTACACAAGTCTAGTTTGCAGCTAATTTAGTTTTTCAGTTAGTAAGTATTAGATTTTTCATGTGTCCCTTGAAGAAAACTTAAATTGGCTTCACAATCTGCAATATGCTTAAATTTGAATAGCTTTACTCAATAGAGACGTTATGTACGCTAAAGTCAGTCAGGTACATAAGAGTCTGCAGGATCAGAGCATAAGTGAACCCATCTTTCTCCTCAAAAATGAATCTTAAAAGATATCAGAAGGAAAGTATTTTTAAACACAACATATACAATTATATAAAAAGTTACAGATTGTAGACATATCAAGTACACTACTCATGCAACTCATTTTATTAAGATAGATTTTACTTGAGGTTGTGACATGAAGATGATAATGGCTACATTTTACATTTCTTTTCCCTTTCATAACCTAATGTTAACATTTAGGAATTCGGAAACTTGGGAGCCCTACTAGATCAATCTTGATTAGTTTATTTTTCTTTGTAAAGATTTTGATAGCCTGGTAATGCTTTTGTTTGAAAGAGTATTCTTTACTTCCTCTTGTGGGGGATGAAATATTGTTACACCCAGCTCTTCCTCTGAAATAGTGAAAAACAATTTAGGTAACTGAATCTTTGATGAGGAGACCTTAGATTGAAAAGTCTGGCATTTAATTGCCCTTTTACTCATAATTCTTCTGCGTTTAACCTCAAAGGTGATTTAAAAAGTTACATCTTAATTGCATAGCCTCATTCAATCATTAGTACTTTGCCTTGCGGCAATTTATTACAACTTTATTTCCCTGAACCATCAATGAAGATGATGCTGAATTTTATATTAGCCAAATGTCCTTTTGAGATTAATGTGGTAATAGAGATTTTATGCACACTTTTTCCGCTTTAATATTTATGCTATAGTTTAGGGTTATAGGTATAGCACAACTGCTTAAGTAGTTTAGAGGACGCTGCGTGTATTGCCTCAAGAACTGATGCTGGAGGTTTATTTGAAGATGTGCATCTGCAAGAGGAAGCAATAGCAGGGCATTCTCCGATGTACTTCTCTCTAGCTATTTTTACAGCTTACTCACACAGGGTTTTCCTCTTTGAAGAGAATAGTTGGACTCCTGTTGTGAGGAAAGCACTGTGATCAGATGGGCTAGGAGATGGGAAGATGGGCACGAGGCTGCTGTGGCCCAAATGCCACCGCTAACATTGGGCAAGTCACTCTTTAAATTGTACTTCTGTTTCACAGCGGTCTTTTGGAGATTCCTACATTCTTAAGATTTTTAAGGGTTCCAGCCGCTAAGGCTATGAAATACCAAAACCTCCTGCTGTCAGTGCAGAATGAAGGTAGAATTCATCATAAGCATGTTTCCTGTTACGTTCCCTAATTCATTTGGAGAGATATTTAAATATGGCAAGTAGAAAGCATTGAGACCCCGTATGCTACTCTATGTAACTGCCATAACGTAAAAATTCACAGCTTTTCCATACCATTCCTATCCAAATTCTCAGACTAGAACTGGCAGCTGCTGGCATCTACTACACCAGCACTTCTGCTTGCACAAAGCTGAAGGAGATGCCAATGGATGAGGCTATTTGGATGACTACTTCAAGTCAGGTGTGCTGACACCAACGCCAAAAGTGCCGTCCTGTCTTTCTCCCACTCCTGGCTTCTCATTCCTGACCCTCTACCACGCTTTCCTTTGAGCTATTGCAGCTGTTTTTCACCTCCCGAAACAAAAGCACATGTGGGGACACTCAGGCGTTTGCAGTAGGTGGAAGAAGGGTCTGACTGGATTTTGAATTATTCTCTATGGCAATTGGGAATCTCGGGAAGAGAAGGACAAAAGCAGAAGAAAGAAAAAACAGACAAAGCAGGGGAAAAAGCATAGCAAAATACTCAAGGGAGGAAAAGAAAGTGAAATTAAGAATAAAAGAATTAGATAAGCACTATGACAATCCCACAAAGGTCTCAGTACTGGATGGAAAGGCTTCAAGAAGGGATGGCAGAGATTTTTTTGTTGTTGTGTATCTCCTGCATTCAAGGAGTGAAGTTGGGGGCGGGTGACTTTGGAGGTGGGTTTTTTTTTTAAACTAGATAGGCCTAAAAGATGCTTAACTTCATAATTTTCTCCTCCTAATAGAAACAGCCCTCAGGGCCTCAAATTTTGGCTGATTATTTAGGTCAAAAGGGTAATAATAATGTAGAAGACCATGAATTAGAAGTGTACCCTGGGGAAAGCTTGACCCAATGCAGAAGTAGAAAATAACCATACAAAACTCTGTAATGGGATCCTCTGAAGCTGAATGGCAAAATGAGGGCTCATACAAATATGCTCACCATCTAATATGAAACATAACTCCAGAAGTATGTATTTTTATTCCCTGTTACAAGAGTGAAACCACAGTGGAGTTACTGTAACACTGAGGCTGAACTAATCCCATCACAGGATCAGGTCTTGGTAATAAATAGTTCCAGGTGCGATCCAAGGATTAGGAATGTTTAGATTTGTTTAAATGGAAAGGTGTGGAGTTTTTTTTGCTCTTTCCACTGACGGGGTGGGGGTGGGGGGGGGAGAGTTGTATGAGGTCTGTAACTCCTGTCTCTCAAAAGAGAGACCTGCTTGTTGCATGTCCCTTTTTACTGGTATATCTATCTCAAATCCTTTACCGAGAAAGCTGATACCATTCTGTTTATGTTAGAGAGAGGGAAATGAGGGATGAGGATGCTCAGCATCTTGCTAAAAGTCAGCCGCCATGCCAGTGGCAAACCTGGAAGCATAAGTGCTGGTACAGTGCTCTACTTGGGGGGCTCTGCTGCTTTCTGGGTCATCCTTACAATTTGCCACTTTCTTTATCATGAAACTTTGGGTTTCTGATGGGACAGGTTTGGAAAAGAGCTACTCTTCTGAATATGCCCATCGTGTGAGTGGCACTCGGCAGGAACGGAACGAGCATGTGTGTAAAGACTGTGCCATACGGCACATACGTAAACGACCATGCTAAGGTTGCGTAGGCAATCTCGTAGCCAGTGCCTCCATGTTTTACGGTCTTCGGTTTTACACTTTCATGGACTATGTCTAATTGAGTGCTTGAAGCTCTATGAAATAGGCTATGCTTGTATATCAGGTTGCTAGCCTCAGTTCTCAGTTTCTTTCCACAGGCTCTGGCTGTATTGGCAGCAGATAGATGGCATAGCAGGAGATAGAGTTCGCTATCTCAGACGCGTAATTCAGATAAGTTTGTAGCTGAGAAAGGAGCTGCCCAGAACTGGCTCCGAGGTCACACTAAGCATTTATATCTATTTCTGTACCATAGTCCCTGTTCAGAATTTCTACAATAGTATCAGAGCAACAGGTAGGTGATGACTTCCACTCATAACCCAGAATTTTGCATGTGCGCATCCCAGATATGGGCAGGAACAAAACAGTTTGTGGCCTGGAGCGTTTGAATTTTCTGCCTGATCCATATGTCCAGAGAGATCAGAATGGAAAGAGAGAGCATGGCGAAAAGGAAGGAGCGCGGAGAAGACTGCTCCTCTGCACCCACGCGGGTACTTACGGGAAGAAAGCGCGCGGGCGCTGGAGATGTGCGCAAAGGAAATAATCGCCAGAAGGCACCAGCTATAGGGCCTCAGCCTGTGCTTTGCTTTAGTCTGTGCTGCTGAGCAGAGGCTCTGAGCCAGGGACAAAGTGTTCAGGGACACATCCTCTGTAATACTTCTGGATTTCTTGAATAATTCACGGAGCTTTTGGACCCCTTTTCCCCAAATACACACAAAGCCAATTGTGCTGTAGAAGAGAGTTTGAGAAACTCCATAAGGAAAGCCGCTTACTTCTTCAGCCTTTATATAGGCAGTTTAAAGCAGTTTTTGTTATTCCCTATTTTCAGAGGGTGACAAAGCTGACCACTTTTAGTTTTTGCAGAGTTAATACCCTGTAGTGATTTACTTTTTATCTCTTTATTAGGGTTTGACTGCCTTATTTGCATTGTAATAGCGATAGTGATGTTTTGCATATAGTCATATTGCCCTTGATTGGGAACACCACCAAGAAAACTCAGTGCTTCGTGATTTAATTATTTGTGTTCTTTGCAAGATTAATTAAAGGATCATGCCAAAATCTTATCAGAGCATGAAAATTTAGCATGCCAAGATTGAAGCTATTTAAGTGGCATACCAACGATTTATTTGCTGACAATGTTCACTTTTAGAAACTGTCTCTTCACTGTTTCACTATTGATAGTTTGAAGTGTAAAAAGTGTCGTTATCAAAAAGCGTTAGTAGGAAGAGAGATGTGACCTGTGAATGTACATGCTTTGATTTAAAAAAAGTCATCAGAGAAACTGATTTTTCAGAACCGAGCAAATATTTTCTGAAAAATCAAGCTATGGGCAGGTATTTGAAAATCAACCAGCACGGACACAGCTACTTGTGCTAATCCTTATCTCAATCCTCACCATAAAGTTTTTGGGCTCTAGTTATTCATCTGGAACACCACTTTAATCTGTAAGTATTACCTCGTTTTAGAAGTGTTGCAACTGAATAGGAATAGATGGTGATTAAGTTGTTCTGAATAATTAAACAATATCTACGGCATTATGAAATGACTGTAGTCCGTACGTGAAATTATGAAATAAATCCTTTATTTACCATTACATCTTTTTAAACCACAAACATCTACCTGATCATTTTTTCAGAAGTATTTTCACTAGAAAATTAATTAATCCATTCCCAAACTATAGATTTGACTGTCTCCAGTAAAACGCAGTTTTGCAGGGCGCATATAGCTTGACCTACAAAGTTAATCCACAGCTTTTCTTGAAGAATTTTTGTATACTTACAAACACTGGCCTGTTGTGGGAGGGACTGAAAAGGATTTATCTGTAGATGCTTGAAGGAACAATCATTTACTAAAGTAGTACTGAGACCTGCGGATCATGTTTAACATTTGAAATACATCAGTAGCACTAAGTCGGTTTGGGTGTCTCAGCAACTAACTGGTCCCAGAAAGCATATTTGCGGTATGCCGCAAAGTGCTGATCTTCAACATTTTTAGTGCTTTGCGGAATTGATTTCTCAGTCCCAAGGCAATTGTCCATATCATGCGAGTGCTGAATACTATTATAGTCAGGAGCCTCCGTCTGAGAGTAATCCAAGAAAGAATACCAGTGTTTTGTTTCCAAGTTCTTTTAGTCAAATATTTGGCTCCAATGCACAGCTAATTTTCATAAGGCTCTTTGAAAGTCTTTCTTTAGAAAAAGATGTATTTTTTCTACGTGCATAGTTCCTTTTTAAACCAAATCTAGCTAAAAATTGCCACATAAGCTGTTTTTCAAGAGAGGGCCAATAGCCATATTTTTATCTCCCCACAGAAGGAATACATTTATGTTTTTAAAATACATATTTGAGTAGTCGTATAAAATAAGCAACATAAAGGTGCCATATTGAATTAATTAAGATTTCTCTCTCATATGTAATCCCAAGTATCTAGATCTTTATAATTGTATTGGCAGAGGGAGCAAGTACATGGCTTGACATATCAGCTGGGCTATGAATATCTAAACGCTAACATACTTCCAAGCTCATGTTTTGGTTTGAGTTTCTGCCTTCAGTATTGGTTAAGAAGTCCCCACTGATGATGCCATCTTCAGACCATATTTAGCAGACAGATTTTTACCTGTCCCGTTATCGTCCCTCCAGAGCTGGGAGATGGAGTGTCCTTTGGTCCCCAGTCCCCTTGGCCATTCAATGCTCGACTTTCTTGCTGCTCTTTGTTCACTAGACCATAACCACAAGCAAAGTGAGACAGCATATTTGCCGGGCTGTGGAGCTGCTGAGCCCTAAAGAGTTGTGATTCCCATGGCTATTGCTGTCCCAAGGAACAGAGGGCTCAAAGAAAACTAAAGGCAAAGGATGGGTCACTGATTAGGTCTTCTTCTTTGATGTAAATAATTATTAGGAAACAAAATTTAACTTTCGCTTCATAACGAGAAATTAGTACCATTTTTGTTTGACATAGTGACATCTTACATTGTTAAAGAGAGCTCTTGATGGCTACTAGGAATTAGTAGGGGAAAATATTCGCTTGTAGGTCACCTGCATGAATCTGGCCCGGGGCATGGCTGATTGACAGCTGTTCAAATGTGATGTCTGTAGGAGACCCCTGTGAAGGAAGCTGCAGGTTTTGGTCTGAGTAAGCAGGTGTCAGCACTACAGACCCACACCGCCGTAAGTAGTAATCTTGTCCGACAGTGCCGTGCCGGCTGCCAGAGTGGGGACCGCGTGGAAACCCAGCCTCAGGATGGCGAGTGAGGACGTCAGAGGGCTTTCTGCTGCCAGTGCTGTCCTTGCGCGGGGAAGCGACGTGGAATCCGGGACAAGGTTGTGCAAGTGAAGCAGGAGCCTGTCCCGAATCACTTTGTGCAGGCTCTTCTCTTTAAGCATGAGCGTTAGTGTGTGGTATAGCCCTGGAGAAAGTGAATGCCAAAGGAAAGGGTTTAATGCCCTTCGCTATTTCTCTCCCAGATTCCTTTCCGCAAACCTGCGTTTCACCAGTCTTTTCTCTTACCACTTCAGCTCCTTGCTGCACTTTCCCATGCGAGATTTTTTTTCCCTTGTAAATGATGTGAAGCAAATACCTAATGTTATCTTTAGTGCTGACGCAAGAAAATTAGAGGAGGTATATTACAGTTCTGTTCAGTATTCTTTCCAGAGAAAACTGCTAGTTAGGTCAATTTACTTGGCACTGTACACCGCTTTAATCTTAACTTGAGGCCTGCTGTAGATATACAGCAGCTGGGTCTAATGTCTTCATGCATGGTTGCAAGCAAGCCAGTTAATTTCTGTTTGTTGAGAGGTAGGAATCAAGCAAATTTTTCTCTGTTGAATGAAAACATTGTGGGGCTGGTAACAGGTGAATAAGCAATACTGGATAAGAAAACAACCTGGAATTATTGCCTAAACTTTGAAGAGCTGGATTCCACAACAGAGAAGTCACAGTTTCATCCCGTTTATAATAGCAGTAGCCTAGCCCCAAATCTTCTAATAGAAGAATTAAAAAGAAAAACTGACCTGACAGACCTTGTTTGGGAGAAAACGTGTCACCAGTGAAGAAGCACTTAGCTTCGAGTCCACTTGCAGTGCTGTAAGCTGCAAACTGGGGTGGTCAATGTATTGCTAAACCTACGTGCAGCCTACAAAAGCTACAGAAATTGCTACCCCTATCACTCTGAGGTCTGCTCAGGCTCTCCATGACCTCTCAGGTTATATCCATCAAGCCTGTTGCTGTGTGTCCGCAGAGGTAGAACTGGCTATGCAGAAGGTTACCCGTGGATGGCCCAAGTTCCTGCAGAGTCCTCAAAGACTGGGACTAAATTCGCTGGGTCTTTTGACTTTAAACAGGTCTTTAGAGTTATAGCCAGTCAAAGAGCTAACTGCTTAAAAATAGGTGCTAATAAAACCTCCAATGTTCTGATTAAATGTAAGATGCAAGAGCCATGGGTCTGTACCTCACCCTGTAAACAATTAGGCTCCTATCATACTAATGGTAGCTTAATCCCAAATACACCTTACTGTCATACCTTAAAATTACCTAAAACTCTTCATATATTTAGAAAATAAAACTTTGGATAAAACAGACAACGAATCTTAATAATAGAAGATAAAATCCAGGTCTTTCTTCTCCCAGATGACCACCTATAGAGTCAGGCAGCTGTCTCTTCTCTTGCTGGGAACCTTAAGCTGTTGCTTAAGTCCTGCAGCCTCGGCGGGAGGAGCAGAGCATACCCCCAGCTGAGGTTGTGATGTACGCAAGGTGAGAGAGAGAAATAATCTGAGGGGATAAAAATCTTTTTTCCCCTCAATTTACTTGTAATTCTTTGTTGTTGTTGTTGTTGTTCCTGTGTCTAAACTCATAGAATCATCATGGAATCATAGAATGGGTTGGGTTGGAAGGGACCTTAAAGATCAGCTAGTTCCAACCCCCCCCATCATAGGCAAGGACACCTTCCACTAAATTTAGGTATTCAGAGTAGAAGAGCGTGCTTCCGAGCACCATGATATTTTATTACAAGACTTTCTTCATGTGTACAGCCTACCTTCTCTCGTTTAGTGCATAAGCACTTATAAGAAGTGGGAAATCTCAGGCTAAGAGGGATGCCGGACCAGCCCTTCTTAGTCTATAGCTGGTATTACTGCCAAGGTCTCTGTATTGTCAAACCACCAGCTGAGAGAAGTTGCATTTCAGAAACCGTTTACCAAAGAATCGATAAAAGACTATAAAAAATGACAGCCTGCACAGGATAGAGACTAAGCAGAATTAATCCTGGATGTGTAATTTCCATAGAATGTGTCTCCGCTGTTAGTTAAAAAGACACGCAAGATGCAATCTTGAATCTGATGTTTCCTCTCAAGCTTGACTGCTTAAAGCACTTTCCTGCAAAATTCTGTGTTTACCTAAGCCCCTAGGTAAAAAGCCACCTTCCCCTCCCCTTACCCTCATGGCTAATGAGCCATGCCTGTTATCCTCCCAAAACTCTCGGCTCAGCAGAAATTAATCCACTTTCTTCACCCAGTTCTAACACATGCTACCACGTTAAGCCAGGAGAATGAACCTTCCTACCCTTTTATGCTCACTGGAGGATTGACTGACAGACAGGTAGTACTTCTTTGGGTTTCATTAGTCGTTATGTGGTTTGACACTAAAGCTAGACCAACTTAATTGCTAGCTGCTATCGAAAGAGGTGGTCTTATCCGTTTCCTGCCATCTTGCTCCCAGCCGCGTGGTCACCCTGGCTCCGTTGTGTAGGCACTTGCCCCTGCAGGGACTCGATTCGGAGGTCTAGCCCTAGAAAAAATAAACCCTGAGAAAGTATATGAATAGATTTATGACTCCCCTTGGGGGCCAATCAGGTGCCCGTGGCAGTGGAAGACTGGGGGGCAGGAGCATGTCCCTGGGGTGGGAGGGGAGAGATTGGACAGCTAATTTTAGCAGTGACACGGTGTTAGGTCTTGCCAAACTAGCCTTGGTAGTCTGTAGAGAGTAGCATAATTGCACTATTCCACAAGAAACCTGTGGTTCCTGTTGTGGGTCAGTGCATAACTGAATTAACTTTCCCAATGAATCACGTTTCTAATGTAGTTCATCGGGCATGATTGCACAGGCCATCTGTTAGTGGTGACACTAACGTGTACGCCTGACATGCCACCCCTTGTCTTGGTGCAACTCTTCAGGTCTGTAGGATGAATGAGAGAAGAAAACTGACTGACGTTAAATATAACTTCTTTTTTCCTGGTAAATTAGTTGTAGGCCGGTTACTGGTATGTCCTGATGGACTGTTGTAGCAGCATCATTAATGGAGCAACACAAGAGCTGGAATGGCAGTGGGCGAGTGGAGAGAAAGGGAGCGAACTGCTTAGGCAGACATTGACACCGAAAGAAAAATCTGTATAACCATTGCTGTAGTAAGGGCTTAGCAAAGGCTTTCCTTTATCTGAAGTGTAAGGGACATTTGCTTTTGGAGCAGAAGGGCTGAGTTTAACCACCCTGCCAGCATGCCACACTGTGAATCGTCGTGACAATCTCAAAGATTAACAGGGTAACGCAATTTGCTGCTTCTTGTCAGTCAAAGTGGGTGCGAACCTGAGCCCTGTGTATAGGGTAAGATAAAGCAGCTCTCTGACCAAAACTGGTAGTAAGTTAGTCCTAGAGGGGGCTTCTAGGATTAGATAGTGTATTCAGGGCTGGTTGTTCACGCAGGATGAATGGAAGAGGAAGGAGCTGGGGACAAGAAGGGAATTTGGCAGGTGTCACATCGCCTGTTGGGGAGCATGCCCACCTTACTGAAACTGCTGAGCTGGAGCAGACAGACTGGGTAGAGGACAGGACAAATCTGAACCTGCAAAATATTGTAATTGTATACATGTACCTTTGTTAGGGTCTGAAGGAACTGCATTTACATCAGCATCTTCTAACTACAGCTCTGTGTTTTCTCTGCTGGTATTTTTCACTAAATGCCATTGCGTGAAGAGCTGCGGGGCCGATGCACTCCCAGAGTCTCAGCAGGGTGTTACTGATGTGGAAGGAGAATGACAGCAGGATCAGTCCCACAGCATGATAGTGATGTTTTGCAGTTGCGTGTAAAGTTCTCTGATGTCTTTCGGAGCAATTAAAAATCTTGCCATATGCTCCAGCCTTCTTTTTGTGTGGCTGTGGGTTATGTGCAAATCTTCGGGATGTCTGCTAGGACTCTTGTGAGCATATTGGATGCTTGCGTGATTCGGGGCGCAACTTGAAATGTGCTCAGCATCCCATGCTGCCTGCAACCCACTGAACTGGAGTGCTCTCAACACCTCGCCGCAGCGGGCTCTCAACAAGTGGACTGCGTTCCGTTACCTTCCTTGGAAGGCAATCAAGTACTGCTCTCTTAAAATCGTTTGTGCCTTTCTTTCTGCCCAAATTGGTAAGGGTTGATGAACTTTCTCTCAAGTAATTCCTTAGTGCTCCTTTGCTTGGCAGTGTGTGAAGGAGGCAGTTTGTCATGCGGAGTCAGACCTGCAGGCCGTGTCGCTGGCATGTCAGGTTCTTACGCGGAGGCTAAAACCAGTTTGTCTCAATGCTCCCCATTAACTGCCCTGATTTTCTGATGGAAACTTGACTGTCACTTCGACTTCACTGCATCGTTTCCTAACATCCAGTGATGCGCAGGTTTTGTTTTCCTAACCGTACCGTGTGTAAAGGCTTCATAACCAGACCTGAAAGGTTGGTTGGTTTGTAAATGAAAGCTGGTATTTCACCTTCATCCTCTTTCTTACGAGCCTTCAAAACAGAGCCAGAGCTACCTGTATACGATTTTGTTGTTCTTCCTAGTAGAAAACCCGGTTCATTTTGTGCCAATTGCGGGCAACCTTTTAGTCAGAACAGGATCATTTGAAGTACTTTTAAAGTACGTCTACAGAGTATGGCTGCATACTGCATAACATCTTAGAAGCTTTGAATATTTCATGTGTGTAAATGTGCTTCGTTATAAAAGGTTACTTTGTGTACTGTGAGCCCTGATCTTTATTTTAGGACTTTGTTTTACTTCTAGCTGTCTGTATTACTAAATTTGAGGTATGCAGCTCCAATTCACAGCTCAGTCACCTTCTATCGAAAAAATATGTTTCACTTGTTTCCCCAGAAAAATTCTGAATTTCTAATTATGAAAGGGAGCTGTTTATCATTGTTTGAGGTGTTTGTTTGACAAGCAGTCATGCAGAAATAGTGCAATGTGTAGGCTCCCAGTATAAATAGAAGCAATCATGATCCAAACTGTGGATAAGTAATTAGAATAATAAGTAGAAATAAAGAAGCTTTGTCAGTTTGCATTCCTTTTTCTGAAGCAGCTAAGGGCAAGTGTAGAAACTGATCCTTATCTTTAGTTTTTCCCCCAAAATAAGGATAAAATTGGATTTAAGAATAAGAGCTTACCATATGAATTTAGGTTTATGGAGGATGTACTCTAGACTGTCAAAAATAGTATGGCTAAGGCAGATTTCCTTCTAAAGAGAAGAATGCAGTAAAGCTTAGGGTTATACTGAAACTGAACTGCAATATATTATGAAGTAGTTTGGTTCAGTAATTGCTGGATTGTTACATTCAGTTTTTCAGCCACTATGGTTCTTTGTTGCTTAAAAAACTCCTCTGATAAATGCCAAGGACTAGTGAAGTTAAGGGTCTAACTTTTCTTTGTGTCTGAACCTTTCTAAGCAACAAGGAGATAATAATTTACATTTACCAAAAACCGAATAGAGACCTCAAGCTATT
This sequence comes from Cariama cristata, assembly GCF_000690535.1. NCBI lineage: Eukaryota > Metazoa > Chordata > Aves > Cariamiformes > Cariamidae > Cariama > Cariama cristata. Next base: position 54,681 of record NW_009605697.1, on the reverse strand, counting down.
AAATGTATTTCAAAGAGATCATTGAGAATAGTGACAATGAAACTATTCTTAGCAAAAAGTGACCATGAAGCCTATGTAATAGACCATATCTGACTACGAAAGCTGTGAAAAGTTGGTATCCTTTCAGATATTTTTCACTCTCTGAACTAGGATCTAGAAGATGAGGTCAAAGACGACTGCACATCGTGGATGGTCTGTACAGGCTGTAGCATGACTTAATCAGCCTCAGTGCTGCTCTAAATTATAGCAGAACAAACTAGTCTTCGGATTCTTCATTGTATAATCTACTGAACACGACAGTCTTTTTGGATTATTGTTTGCTACAGGTTTGTAAATGTTCTGGAACTAAAAATTAAGCAGATGAAACCCATTTTTTCCTAGTACTGGCAGTTCTTGTTTGTAGACTAGTTGTATAAATAACTCCAGGACATCTGACATCTTATTCATATGAAATGTGTTGGCAAAATTTGGCATGAATTGGTTCCATTTCATCAACTTTCTTTTTGGTTCTTTTTTTTTTTTTTCTCTTTTCTGTGGGAGTATTTCTATTTTTTTAATCATTTTGGAATTTGGGAGTTTATTCGTATCTCCTTAAGTGTTTAATAGTTCAAGGAACACATAATCCCTTTTAGGCAGCAGTTTTTACAACATGTGGTGGGTGCCTCTGAATCAGCATCAAATGTTGGCATCTCCACTTCCTTCTTCATCAGAAATAGTGAAGTTTCATCAAAACTAGTGAGAAAAATTATTTCAAGAGAACGCAAAGAAGTGGTGCTTCTTTCCTCAGGGGAAAAAAAAAAAAAAAAAAGGAAACCAGATTTAATATTAAATGCAAAAACACAAAACCACTTTTCAAAACCATCCTGTGTACTTCTTTCAAACTTAACAAGGAATTAAAAATTTCTCACTGGGGATGGACACTGTTGATGAATAATAATGAGAATTGAATATGACTTGTCATAAGACAGAGCTCCTTTGCCTGAATATTTGTAATGTGATTTGATGTTTTTTTCATATGTGGAAGCCTTGGATTCAGGATGTTCTGTCTCTGGCAGGTCTAGAAAAGAGCAAAATTCAGAATAATGTAATTTTTAATCTGTCTGGTCAGATTAATAAGATGTCCTACCTACCACCTACTTTCTCCAACTTTGTGATCAGTTTGATATAACTACTGGCAAAAATATTTGAGCTCACTATTAGGAGAATCACTTCTGATCTTTGGAGCTCCTGAGGCTGGTATACACTCTGGCTGTCTCCCAGCCTCACACAGGGACAAGAAGCAGGTGCCCAGGAGCCCACCTTCCTGCCTTCTCTCCACCCTGACTTTCCCCGGACGTAATCCAAGCATATGGGCCAAGGAGACTCCTGCAAGTACCTGCTCCTGCGGCGTTCAGCGTATGCACCCCGGGAGGTGCTGTGATGCAGACTCTGGGAGTAGTCACCAAGGTGAGTGAAATATGCTGGGTCTGGCCCTGGAGACCGCTGGAAGTCTGTGGATCATGGCCATTTTCCTCCCTGATGTTCATGTCAAATAATTCCAGTGTATCCAAATCTTCCTCCTCCAAATTTCAAATCCCAGTGTTCAACACGCTGAACTCTGCAAGAAATAATTCAAGGAAATGCTTCAGGCGATGGAATGTAAAACTTAGAAAGGTTCAAAGGTTTCTGCTCATAATGGGATCACAGTAGCACTTAAATTCATGGATTACCTGATCCTTTTTTCTTCCTAAATTGGATATTTATAAGATAGAAAATCCACGGTGTTTCCTCTTTTGGGAGATTAGTGGCGAGAGCCTATTACACTATAGGCAGGTATAACCCTCATCTCTCTTGCTAGCCTCCCTGGTTGGAATAACAGCCTGAGAACAGGTCACTTTTATATAAAGTAATAACTTTGGGGGATTCATGGCTGTGCTCTTCCCAGATTATGAGCCCAGACACAAAAGTCTGACAAAAGCAATGGAGCCTTTAGAAAACCTTTCCAGAGGAAGGGCTGGATATCTAAACTGTTTTCCCATCCCAACTCAGAATGATTTTTCTGGGATCATATATCAACAAATAAACTTTTAGCTAAGCTATGGGAACAAAACCAAGTGGTTTTGGCCAGTAATAACATCACAGTTGAGTGAGGATGATGCACAAACCTCAATTTTCAGATCTTAATTTTGCCTTGTATTTCTAATACTCTAGTTGAAATGAATAGATGACATTCTATCTTATTTTTATTTTAACTTTATTTCACAGTTAAATTTTTCATCAAAGCCACAACATTTCTCAATGTTGAAATCAATATTCTCTGATAACTTAATTCCATTTCTGGATGCAACAGACTTAGATTCCTTTCTACACTAAATGGAAACAGAGTGCAGGGTATTTAATATCCTGTCATTGAGACAGTGCAGGCTGCTACTATACAGTGAGTAGTATATAAGTACGTGAGTTTTGAGAATTAAAATGAGCTGGTAAGCTAATAAAAGAGTAAGATGAAAGGATAGTCATTGTTGTTACATCTAAGTAAGGCCACCCTAAATAGTTTCAAGCAGTTTGAATGTTTTGAACAATCTTTTTTAGGGTAATCTGTGCAACTAACTCTTCGTAACATTAATAAATAATTGATATTCAAATACTGAAGCAAGCAGAGCATGAAGTTTAAGATTACAAGGCAATAAAAAATCGTTTTCGTATGAAAACCTATTTTAAAAAAACACAGTACAAGTTCAGCAAAGCACAACTCATGTTTTAAGAAAGCCTTTGTTTGTCTCGTGTGGAAAGAGTCCTGTCATTTATTGTACAGATATCTTTTATTTTCTTGAAAGAAAGACGGTATTATTTAGAGGAGGTGGGCATCCATAACTCTGTTAGTTATAACAATCTACAGTCTCAGGCTGTTGAATTCAGGATATACAGCTGCTTATGATTTTATGTACTCTATAGCTAAATAAGGTAAACCCCGACCTGGGCTAGAGCAGAGCTGTTAGCGATCTGACCACTGAATTCAGTACATGTTATCGCTCTGTTGTTACCCAGTAGTATACTGGGTCTGGTTGGGAAGGAGTTAATTTTCTTCATAGCAGCCTGTATAATGCTACAGTTTAGATTTGTGACACAACTGGTGTTGATAACACACTACGGTTTTTGCTGTTGCTGAACAGTGCTTGCACAGGGTCAAGGTCACCTCTGTTTCTCAGTCTACCCCAATGCACGCAGGCTGGGGTGGGCAAGAGGTTGGGAGGGGACACAGCTGGGACAGCTGACTCCATCTGGCCAAGGAGATAATCCATGCTGTATAACATCATGTTTAGCAGTAAAGCAGGGGGGGATAGTTTTTTCAAGGTAACCATCCCGTGGAGAGTGACTATCAGTCTGCTGGTGGGAGGTGATGAGTGATTGCCTTTGCATCGGTTGGTTTTCTCTCTTTTTTTCCTTCACTTATTAAACTGTCTTTATCAACCCCTGAGTTTTACTCACTTTTGCCATTCCAATTCTCTCCCCATCCTGCTGTGGAGGAGTGAGTGAGCAGCTAGGTGGGGGCTTAGCTGCCAACCAGAGTCAACCCACCATAAGAAAGCAAGGTCTCTTTGGACACTTTCAAACATTTCAGTTCAGCAGAATACGGTATTCTGCATTAACAAGGTGTATAGTACTGAAAGCTCCCAGCTTCAGGTTTGACAGTTTACATTGCTGGCAATATTCAACTTTGTTCTCACATTAAAACAAAGGTGTGGGTTAGGTATCCCTTTTTTTTTTTCTTCTTCTTTGTTAACTCTGTTGAAAATGCAGCAAACCAACACACACAGTTCAAAACTTTGATCCATATGTGTTCCTGAAGCCTAATCTGCCAAAGAAGCGCAAGAAGGCTATGGATTTTGAGCATGCCATGTACTGGGCCAAAAAAGGAGGGTCCATGTACCTAGTCTGCACAGAAATCAGATAGCTTGACCTGCAGTGTCTTCTTGGCACATAGATATCTTCACTTCAATCCTATCATTAGTTTACACAAAACTGGACACTATGGCAGAAAATGTGACCTGACCTTTTTTTATATATGCAGCATTTCCTGAGTTATCCTGAGGAATCTCTTCCAGTACACGATAGACTCTATTGCTCTTTCTCTACACCATACAGAAATAAACACTTCAAAATTCAGTTTTAATTTTCAGTCTTGGGTTTGCAGTATGTTCATCAGTGGTCTGGAAGTAAGCATAAAATCATCTCTTGGTAATGTTCGCTGGTAGCAGAAAGACCAGCAGAGTGTTAAATGGTGGTAAGTTGTAGAATGCAATGCGGTAAGCCTAGCTGATTCAACAAAGTCCATCCTGACACAGCTAACTGCACAATTATTCATCAAGGAACAAGGGATCAAAGCCATACTGACAGAATGGAGAATTTTAGCCTAAAAGTAAGTAACTGATCAGGGGTTGTATAAGATGGGCAATGGAGTAAGAGTTCCCATTACAGTACTCGACCATGAATGTCGCAGGTAATAGTAAGTATGAGTTACGAGTTGTATCCTTGTAAATGGCATTGGTCAAGCCGGTGGTGGAAGAATTCATCTAGTCCTGCTGTCAGCATTTTTAAAGGGATATGGAAACACTGAGGTAAGTTCAGAAAACAGCCACAAAAAAAAGTATTTGCTGGAGGAAGTGGGAGGAAATGCCTTCTGGTGAGAGACTTGAAAGCTCATTTGGTGTAATATCTAAAGGAAAAAACTGGGAGCTGACTTGACTCTGTCAAAGTACTTACGAAGAAAAAATTGTTGGTTCCTGAGGGACTCTAATCTAGCTGACAAGGACATAGTAAGAACCAGTAACAAAAATCTGAAGTTATGCAAAGTCAGATGACAGAGCATGAGTTCTAAGCGGAAAAATGCTTACCCATGGAAAGAAACTGCTAAATGTCTCTAACATTCTGTGGAGCAGGATGGGATTTCTCTGGTCAACACACAAGGACGGCACTATCATAGCATGCCATGCAGGAGGACAGACCAGACCAACCCAGATTCCCTTCTGGCTTTATGAATTGATGGATCGATGTGGTTTATAACTATGGAATCGAAATCTCACTAACCTGTAACTTTCATCACTGGTCCAAGTAGCACAGACCAGGAAAATCAATGCACATTATCAGAGGGGGAGAGGAACTAAACTGAAGGAGGTGTACGGGGGTGTGGTGCCAACTTGCTTTCAGAATGAAGTCTCGGATGAAAGCTGAGGAATGAATTCTGCTACCTGAGGGTGCTTCTTTTTGAAACTGGTGATTCGGTCAGGGCTCTTTTTCGCTTCTCTTTGGGGTTTTGAGTAGTGGATTCATTGTGTTTGCATTGTATTTTAGGCCTGTCTCTACATCTCCTGTAGAAGCAGTTTCTAGCTATGATGAATTTCTCAAAATAGGAAAGGAAACCTGGCATCTGGACTCTGGCTAGTACAAGCACAGCTCAGAACTGCAGTTTTGCAAATCATTTAAATCAACACAACCAGGCTCATTATTTGGCTTGTGTGCTGTTGTTTTCTGAGGGGAAGGCAGGAAGGATTGCTTTTTAAATTCTGATGTGTAACTTAGTCTCTGTTCTTACCTCTCTTGTTCAATGCTGGGATTGAAGAACGGACCTCCAAGTGCCAAACACTGTGGATCACTCTGGAGTTCTTTATCCATCTAACAAGTTGCTTTTACACTGCTACTACTTTTTCAGCACTGGGTAGTTTTTCCTTTTTTCAGTAAAAAAAATGATTAATACTTTCCTGTGGATACTGTGCCTTACCACAGCGTATGTTTGCTTCCACAATATTTTTCTGTTTGTAGAGTGAGCCTATTTTTGCCCATGTTTTATGACTGTATGAAATCTTGAAAACTACAGAGAAAAAGTTAAATAAAAGCTCTCAAAAACATTTGGTGACTTAACTTGGGCTCTGAAGCTGTGCGCTCAAAGCCTGTCTTGGATCTTGAACTGGCAGACAGTAACACTCAGTTTGAATAATCCCTGTTGGATGCATCATTCAAATGAAAACACAGCCACGGTCTGTTTTTTTATCTACTGGAGGAGTTGTCCCTTTCTGAAGAGCTCCTTTCTCTACAAAAAGGTAGATGATTTTCTACTACAATCTTAAAGAGATGGATTTAGGGTAGGGGGTTTCCCTGCATCATAGGGGAATTTCTCCTTAAGCCACAGAGTAGTGCAATGTTTTTCCCTGGCCCCAGTGCAGGCTTTTCTTTTCTTCCCCACATAATAATCAGAACCCATTAGCAAGGCTCAGCATATCCAGATCGATCTTGCTCAAGTTGTTATCCCTGTCCAGTTCCGTTAGCGTGAAGCAGGATTCTGTGGTGGACAGGGGACACCCCATTCTCCTCCGGCACCATCTCTCCCCCAACTTCTGCTTTTTTTGTTCCACGTACACTAAAGAGCACCACAAGCTGATTTTTAAGACATCTCAGGCCACTCTGCAGAAATGAGCAGAAATTTTCACAACATGGACAAGTAATATCATTCCATGATTTATAACTACTATGATTTGTAACTGCTGTGGTGGAGTTCTAATACCCAAAGCTGCCTCATGAACTATATAGTCACTACAACATCTTGCATACCTTTCAGGCCCCTACAATGCTTCTAGGTTGGGCTAGTTTTATGGATTTCTCTATAGTGAAAGTACAGAGAGAAGCATTTCCAGAGGCTGATTCCTCCCATCTATCTATTTAGGCTAGGATAAATTGTGCTCCAGAGATACCTGCCTCCTTCAGCTCACAATAGACAATGAACTTCAACTATGTCCTTGGTGAGTTCAGGGTTAAGTGAGAATGGATCCATCCAGGAATTACTAGCCTGCCATTTCTTCTCTCATCAACAATTCATTGGGGATTTTATTAAAATAAAAGACACTCCTGGTTATAAAACAATTAGCTCTATAAATAAGGATAGTTCAAAGTTGTGCAAGAGCATCATCTATAGTGATGCACTCTGGCATTTGCAGACATTTTGCAAAAAATGTTTATAGGAGAAAACACCTTTGCAGATCAGATACATCTAGACCCAGGTAAGTGGTACACGGTATTAGGATCTTGCAGGATCAGTTTTAGGAGTGGAGTTCTTGTTCCAAGCAGTCCAGTTCCCAGTAGTTAATTCCTCTCCAAAGAAAGTCAGGGTTTTGTTGGCTTGAGGCTGGGCACAGAAATCTAGCCATATTTAGCTCTAAGAGAATATGTATTTCACTGGGAGAGAAGACAGTTATGAGAGGATGGCTTTAAACTAGAGAAAACATGTTTCAAAGTGGAGGGACAATTTAAATTCTTTAACCTCTGCTTGTATTAGCTACTTCTTGGCTTCTAGTGCATGAAAGCTTCTTGGCATGTGCCCTGCCTGGGGTCGAGTAGGACGTGGGAGAGATTGTGCTTGGATGTCTGGAGTACTACCACTTGGGGGGGAAAATGTGTAGCATTCCAACAGATATAATTAATGACAAGTGTTGTTGTCTTTCTCCTGTGCCATCCACCCACTGGCTGCCTGGTGCTGACCCCTTGCTGTCCTGCTGACCTCTCCAAAGTTTATTTTAAAAAGGCATCCTTGCTTTCCCAAACTTTTCAGCTAGGTTTCCCTTGGGCTTCTTGTTCAGTGCATGCCCAAGACTATGCCTGTGTCCACTGCTCAGTGATCAGACACAAGTGTTTCCATTAGAGGGATGATTAATGGAAACTTCCTTGGGAATGGGAAAGGGAGAAGTGGGTAATGCAAGTCAAGAAACCTGTTAAAACTGAACAAAGGAACTTTGTTTCAAAAATCACTTATTTTTCAAGTGTGCTGCAAATTGCCCTTACTCGCTTGGGTCCTGCCCGCATCAGTACAACACTACAGTTGTTCCCGCAGCGGTGGGCTTGAGAGAAGTTTGTGCTTTCAACCCACTTTGTAGTGAGCGACCACATCAAATAATTCCACCGGTTGACTTGGCTTCTGTGTTGGCAGATTTAGTAGATACAGGGTTGAATGCTGTGTAGTGCAGGTGTGTGAAGTTTTCTACGTCTAAATGCGAAGTGATAAAACGATGTACAGGACTGAAGAGTATCCGGGAATCCTAACTGGCTATTATGAGAGTGCAGCTGTCAAGTTACTCCTGCCTGGTGGCATTCTCCAAAGAGAAAGCTGCATGACTGAGTCCTTCATTTGCATGATGAGGATCACAGATCAGTTTCTGTCTGATCTCAAGCCTCACCTCACCCTCTGCTTACCCTTTTCTTGTTACGGGGTGTTAGAGGCAAAAACCTGTTTCTTCCATTTCCGTTAGACCCCATGCTTAGCTCTTTGGATGTCCTGGGATAGGGTCCACCCTGTCAGCCAAGGCGACCTGCCGATTGAAACGGTGCAGCAGTGAAATGGGCACGATGACTGATTTTTCACTGCTGAGGGGAACTGGTGAAAAAACACGAATGAGGGACAGAGTCCTAATATTGGGACAGAGAGAGTCCTCAACTTGGGAGGAGACCAGGAGCTCTGTGCTGCCGCTTCCCTGGGAAAGCGGAGGGCTGGAGTTTCTAGCACGACCAGGTAGGACCTTCCACAATGCTTTACAAGGAAGAAGCTTTGTGTTTTCCAGGAGAAATCAGCGCTTTTGTTGCTTGCTCTTTTTAGTCTAACAGTGTATGAAGAGTTTTGTAGAGACAACAATAGAAAATGTTATCTTCCCACAAGCCAAACGGCACGGGCAGCTCCTCCACCTGCCAAACTTTGCTGTTTGCTGGTCGTCAGAAACAATCAGCTCTGACTGCTTGGTAAGTCGTTATTCGGCATGTGCACATGGTATTCTTTATGGAGTCCATTTTTCAAGGCTAGACCTTGATCTTGTTGCCAAATCAAAAAAACTGGGCAGTTGCACTGTGGTGCAACAGGGAGACTGAGGCACGGAGCTGGAGCTGCTGTTTCCTGCTCAGCAAACCAGGTCTGAAACTCCTTTGCCATCTATACAGCAACAAGTAAATTTGTGCCATGCTTTATTCGTTAAACCAGTTCTGCACATGCTCCTGCCCTCGCCCATGGCCAAACCCCATTGGGCACGATGTGCTTGCGAAAGGCTGGTGCTGGCCAGGACCTCCACATGCCTGCCCCTCCCCTGCATAGCAAAGGCATTCTGCTTTTGTGACATCTGGGCCACTGCAGCTGTTATAAGGAGGGGTTTGCTCTTTTTAGAAATTATTAGCAAAGTAAGCATATTGTTTATTAAACTATGTAGTGTACATTGTGAACTCGTAACTGCGATACAAAAAAATATCAGCCATATGATTCTGACAATTTATTGAAAACTCCTTCCTGCCCATACCCCAGTGAAGTGTGGGATTTACATTTTGATTAAACATGCAACTTAAATTTTTTTTTTTTCTTCTGTGTTTTGCCTTTGGAATTCATAATAATTTATATTCAATTATAAACATTATAAGTTAAAATTGGATATTGAAAATCACGTCAAAATATTGGGGAAAATTACTTGACTTCAGTTCTTCTTACATGACCAGCTTTGATGAAATCCCTGCAATAGTTAAAACACAGGAGAGCTAGTGATCACGAAGAGCAGCTAGAAATGTTTTTTCTTATGGTTCCTGAAAAGCACTGTTCATGTACAAGTGCGTTGTTAACTCAACGTGCAGCTCCTGGTAACACTGATACCGGTAGCACAGCTTTTAGCCAGGTGTGATACTGTAAATAAGACCGAGAAAAACTTGAATGTTAGCAGTATAGCAATGTAAGAAGTATATATGACTATATGAGGGAACAATCTTTGTGTAAATGCTGCAGAAGATACTTTCTTAAGAATGCCAATTTACCCATTTTAGGACACATTTTTTTTCCATGTTCTTAATAAAGTGTTCTTTCGCAGTCTGTTAAGTGTCATAATGATTAGATTTTTTTCTCCAAGATTGTTGAGTTTTTGTCAGCCAGCATTCTTCATTTCTTTTATTTATGCCAAGAGATTTTTTTGCTGCATTTGAATGATTGATATTCATTCACTGTATTGTTCATTGTTGAACCCTCACTAGAAAAGACTAACAAGCTTTGTCAGTTCGTTACTGCTTCTTTGGCTTTCTTTTGTATGATTAATACCCATTGTTGGTACCAAGTTACAGTTCAGTCAATTGTGGTTTAAAGACAAGAATGAGCTTAATGTTAGGGAAATATAAATTATTAACCAATTTACAGGGGTGGTTGGTTTTAATGAAGTGAGTTTCTTTACTAAATACATGTTTGAATGATCAGATTCCTCTATGGCATGGCTAGAAAGAAAGAAACGCCATTGCTTTTCACAGCATTTGCAGAAGGGAACATACTCGTATCATATCATTAACTTCTTATTTGAGTAAAACATTTTTCAGCCTTACAGGATCTTAAATTGAGTAGAAACAGGCCAAAAAAATGAATAGAGCATAGACCCCCACCTTCAGGGCAACTGGATTCGTCCACTGCTTTAGCATCCTTAAATGTTGTGTGTCTCGCATCTCGTGAAGCCTCACCTAAGAAGGACACAGAGGTTTACACTTTCACGGTGGTGTCTATAGACAGAGAACCGGCCATACTCTTTCATGTCTCTTCTAGACACGCACATGTTTTTTCAGATCTCGAATAATTTGCTTCTGGCTGCCAGGAAAGGAGAAAAACTACAGTTCTGAGGTAGAAATATGATCTAGAGAGACACTATTTTCCTGAAAGAGTATTTTCCTGAAACAATGGAAAGGTTTTCAGCATTTGATCTTCTCTGTATGTGTCCAGTCCACAGGAGAAAGAGATAGGCTGTTTGGTACATATATTTCTAAAAATAAGGGTGAATATTCCCACGTTACAAATAATGAGGACAAAATGGGTTTCGTAGAGGAGCAGGTTGAAATGCAGTAGGCAGTGGGGTGCATTAGGAAGCCTTCTCTTTTACTGTTGGTCTCAAGCTCATTTTTGTTTAGCTGGATGTGCGTTGCAGTTTAGTAAAGACACACAAGAGAGCTATTATCCTCGGTATGGGGATTAAGTTGTCTTCTTTCTCTCAGCTTTTAAAAAAAATATTCCTCATTTATGGGGAAAGTGGTTAGATAAACATGAAAGTATTCCTTACTGATGGCTGTTCCAGGGGCTTGCTTTATTTTTTGTTAGAACCATTGTAGTACTATCGTTTGCAGACTGACAGTGGTTTACATCGCAGTTTGGATGATCTTCTCCAGTTGTATAATCACAGACCAGCATGCGAAGTCTGTGGGTGGTTTTAAGAGAGTTTCTAGGTTTCTTTGTTTCAGGACTTTGGTGTCCAAACATTATATGATTTGTTTATACTGATTTCATTGTGAAGGAAAGAGTAAGTCTGATCTCCCTTTCTCTTTATTGTAACTTGATAGCACGACAGTTATCTCAAGCGTGGTTGCAGTTAGGTCTTATTTGTGCTTGAAGAATATTACTGTATAATATGCATGGTTATGCACGTATTTTCTCCGCTTCTGGTAGCAGCCTTAAAAAGCTAGTGTTTCCTTCATGTTATGATTGCATTGTTTATGTGACAGCTAAAAGTATTAAATTCTTAGAGCCAACTGAGACTGGGCATAATGTTTTAGTCTCTACTGCCATTTAAGTTACATTAGTATTTCTGCTTTTATTGTGAGTATGTTGATTTAAAGTAACTTAATTTTACTTTATCATGGCAGAGTAAAACTGCTTGTAGCCTGATCCTGGAAACCCTCTCACAGGGTTTGCATACATGAGCAGGCTTATAGGAATCATTTACATAAAAAGGGTTTGAGTAGTGAAGGTTTATTATTATTTATCTTAATAGAATCTTTTATTAAGATAGAGCTGTATATTAATTAACATGCTTCCTATGGAAAAATAAAACAGCATCCTGAAGGCTTTTCTTCTTAGCTGTGGTTGGAGAATTCACTGGTGGTTTCCGTGCTTTACACAGTTAAATGGACTAGCTCAGTAAACATGAACGCAGATTCTGTTCCTTCCACAACCTTAAGGTATTCATAATGACTGTCTAAACGCAAGTACAGCTAGCTAGCTACCTTCCCAGATAACCAGAGCCACTGTATAACAAAAACTTAAAATACTTAGAATTGGGCAGGGAAAGCATGAGAAGGAATATTATTACATCCTCCTGGTTAAAGAGGCCACTGCAAAGCAGAAGTACTGGATTGCAGTTCCTACTTTCATCACTTAGTGTTAAAATATCAATTAGATAAAGAACAGAAGTTATCTAGGGGTCATGGGGTGATCCTCAGGATAGCTCGGTAACGGCTGTGATCACTAGCCTACGGAGTCAGGCCTTTCCTTGCACTATCTTTTCTTTTACCCATGAATGTTGAGTTCTTTTTTGTGCAGCAGCTGAACGTTCCCCGTCACTGACCCTGGAGGTTAGATTGTCACCTAGGAGGGGTGATGTGTGGTTTGTTGACCTAAAGCTAAGCAATCTAAAATCTGTATCTCTCGTACTCTGGACAAGTGTTCTCGCATCCGTGCTGTTGACAAAAAGGGGAGTCTCACCTCCATCCACTTCTCCGGTGGTCATCTTCTCGGTGAAAACAGTGAGCTCTGCTCAGGGCTGTCGAAGAACTGGAAGAGCCAGCTTTCTTGAGGAGAGGATCGTGAATCTGTAGACATTAGCTGACCAAGCTGCTGGGTCTTCTGCCTGTGGTCCTGGCTTTGCAGCTGAACTCCAGAGAGGAGCAGGAGTTCACCTCTGGGCTTGGAGTACCTCATTGCCTCCAAGTACCTCCATACTCAGCATGTAGCTTTCTTGGGTGGTTCTTCAGAAAAACCTGGCTCTCCTCTTAACACTGAATAAAGAAACTGAGTACTTAACTTTAGACCTTTGATTTTATTCCAGGGATGTGCTATTTAAACCTTTGCTCTGACAGTGCCTAATTTGTAAGCACCTGAATTCTGTATTGAATCTAACCCTGACAGGTTATTTTGTAACTTGCAAGATTTTGAATAAGCTCTTTTTGACAGCTGTGGTTAGTGGATTTTAATAATAGATGCTAGGATGAAATGATAAAATAGCCGTTAGCAGATCTTCCAGACTAAAAGCCAGCTGTTCAGTAAAGTTGTTGGACATATATCTATATTTTTGACTGTAAATGGAGGAAAAGCAGGTCCATAGCTGCCGAGCTCAGTTAATCAGAGTCAAGGAGTGTCTAATCTGCATTGCTGAGATGCCAGTTGGAGAGGTTCCTGAATTTAAGAAGTCAGAGTTCTTGAGGAAATCTGGTTCTTGCTTGTTAATGTCTCTCTTGAAGCACCTTTTGAGCTACATAGTACCCGATGTATACCGTTCTTATCAGAGGAGCACGTAGGACAGCATTCATGGAGATGACTGAAAGTGCCTGATCCATCCCACGTCGGCAGTACTCTTTTTATCTTTCTACCTGTGTTGCAGTAGCAGCCAGAAGTAGGAGTTAATGACCGTAGAGCAAATCCAGATGCACACAGCCAGCTCCTACTTAAAATCAACATACAAATGGCAGTAGAAGCTGCATCTGAGGGTAGATTTGGGCTTTCCATTAAAAAGGGGAGCTGCAAGCAGTAGAAAATATAAAACAATCCAATAAAAAGTACATCTGCCACTTTGCGAAATTAATAGGAAGGTAGCTGGTACTGATTTTAAGTGAAGACTAATCCTTCACCTGAAGATGCATTTGCTAAAGAAATGGTTGAATTTGTGTGTAAAATAGCATCACTGGACTAGGCAAGGGGAAAAAGATGTATTACAAGAGTTTTCTGCAATGCTATCATTTAACTTGATCACTGGAGTGATGAGTCACTGAAGGCAGATTAGTTTTTTATTTCACCTTTAGGAAATTCCCAAATAACCTCACAGGATTTTGAGGTAAAAGCAGAAGCAATGAAGTCATGATACTGGTCCTGCATTGCAAAAAGGCAGGTTAATATATTCTACTTTTAAAAAAATTATTAAAAATATGAATATAAGCTTGGAAAAGGATAGAGGGGACAGAAATAGTATAGCTTGGTTTTGTCGCTAGAAAACCAGGGTTTTTTCTTTCCTCCTTGCTGTATAATAAAAGCGAACTTTGGGGCACTTGAAAGATATTCTCATACTTGGGATAGGAAGCTGCGTCCAAGCATGAGGCTCAACCTCTCCTCTCCTGTACTAAACAGCTAGACAAAGTACAGCATGCATTTTATCCACCAGATTCAGCAGTGTCTTCCAGGTTTTCCAGATATTGTCAGAATCCTCAGATCCAAATGGTAAGTTGGAATTTGTAGGTCTAAACTAAAATTTTTTTAAAAAATCTGTGGAAGAAGTCCTCTTTTTAAAAATTAACCTTTTCAACTGCCACCTTCTGTCAGAATATGAGGCACTCGCCGTACACTAGCTCTCCCCAAAAAGTGGTTTTATTTTGCAGTTCACCTCTATTTCCAAGCACTGAGAGCTGGGATTGCTGGATGCTACGGGCTAGTAAGGAATGCATAGGAGCTTAACAGCAGGAGCAACAGATCCAGGTTAAAAATTCAGTGACCAGGAACAAATGTGCTCTTTATTTCATCTCCCAGCTAAAATCCTAGATACAGTTTATTGGCTTTAAACTTTTCTCATTTAGTAGAAAAATCTAAGTTTAGTGTTTCTTCTTAATCACAGCTAGTTTAAATGGGACATATATGGCTCTATAAATTAAGCTAGCACAGAAGTATTCTTTGTTTAAAAGACTTGGAAATTGTTTGACACTTAACTATTAAATGGAATCTAAAATACCTGGAATTTCCTCTGAAGAAGTGTATGCCTCTGCTGAAAATGACAAAATCAAATTTCCATCACAAGTGATGGAAATGTACTGCTTGATGATCTCAAAGTCAGGAGCTAAGTATGTATCTGAGCTAAAGTGGTTCTCCAAGGTCACACAGCAGATTAGTGGCAGAGTAACTCTTTTGAATGAAACAGATCTTTTATCCCACAAAACACATCAGGAGTTCAAATATCTTCATTCACTAGAGACCTCCTGAAATTTTTTCACACAGAAGAACCAACAAGTGTATGGATGTGCCACACCGAGCATAGTCATTAGCCCAGCGGTTATGTGTGGTGCTCGTCTGTAATATTTTGACTGGAGAGTCTATCCTGGACCTAGAAAACCTTTCCTCAAAACTGATGTATTCTCATAAAAAGGTTTGTTTCTTCATTTAGTGTTTTTCTGAGAAAGGATTTTGACCAGTTGTCCTCCTGACTCCTAGTTCAGTGTCCGATCCAGCTGGTCCCGTGTACCCCCCCAGCAAATATGTACAAGTCCCCTCTTTGAGGAGTAGGAAGATCTGCAGCGTCTTTGTAATACTTCGGATATAGTTTTCTTCTCAAATTTTGGGTCTTGACATAAAAAGGCTGGAATGAAGGATATGGTGTTGTGCATACCCAAGTGAAGGCAGGGAGCCAACAAAATGCTCTTGTAATTACAAGTGAACATTCTTGTATCATAAAACTGCAAAGAAAAAGCTATAAATCAGAACTGGCCTGGTGGTCCCTGGCAGCAAAGCACAGGAGATTGAAGCTCATTCCCTGAGCTAGCCAAGACTGGGATCCTCGCGGAGGCAGCGGCTCATTCCAAGGGAATGAAGGGCATTCCTCGTGTCTCCTGAGTGATGGTCATGAAGCACTGATTTTGGTGGGAGTCAGATTCAGCCTTCAGCCCTGCAGGAGTGATACTCTGAAAAGTGCTGGCCATTGTGGAAAATAAAGCACATTGAGAACTGGAGGAATTTTATCTTCAAGAGCTATTGTACGTGTGTATAGGAGCCTACCGCTTTCAGTGTTAGGGCTGCGCTATTGTCCAAGTCCCATATTTGATCACTTACTGCTGTACTTGAGTATGTAAGATTGTCCTTTCATTCAGGTATCTAGTTCCATGTTTCTGTACACTCACTCATGACACCAAACTGTGCTAAAACCTTTCTATGGACGTTAGAAAAATGCAATGAAATTCAGTAATACTCTCCAAAATATCTCTGCTGAAGTTCCTCTCACTGATGAACATGGACTCAAACTTAATCTTCAGTTAGAAATGGGTTTTTCTTCTATCCTGAAACATTTTTCCTTTTTTTCTTTCTGGTCTCTCATGAAGATGTAGGTCTTTAAAAATCATCGATCTGTCTGGATAATTTAGCAATTTCAAAAATAAGTAAGTAAGTAGCAGGAGAGTAGGGAAGTATTAAAGCTGTTAACATTGGACATTTTTTCCAGAGACTTTCTTTAATACCAGCTGTGTGAGGAGGTTATTTCCTGTTCCTCTGAAAGATGTGAGTTGAACCGAGCCCACATCTACAGTTCGGGAGTGGCAAAATAAGACGATCTACTGTTGTTAAAATAAAAAATAAAAAAATCCTGAGAGTGTACAAATGATTACAGCAAAACAAACCCCAAATTGACAGCTGCACAAACAGCACTTGCCCAGCAGTGGTAGTCAGCTACTAGGAATGCCCCGTTTCCCATCAGATTGGTAAGAATTTATAATTAATAGCATATTTGGGGACTCTAATGAAACCACAGTTTAATCTGCTAACCCGATTATGGAGAAGGTAAAAGAGAGAAGGCAGAAAATCAGAATACTTGTCTTTGCCGAGTACATTATCTCCCTGTCGATAGCAGTACGAGACCAAGACAGCGTTTTCCAGAATCAATCCCTACACTGGTTTAAGAGCTGCGGTCCTGAAAGGTGAAGGGCTCTTTCCTGAACAGATGTGACCCCCTTCAACTCTGATAAACTTCCCGAAAAGATGAGGGAAATCTGTACTGCACAGGATGTGCTCAGCACATTGAGGGATTGAGTTAGTAATGTCCCTGATAATTGTGGATACCTCGTTGTAGGAGTCAGTTTTTATTTAAATTTTTTTAATAGGAGTATACACATCTGTCTTTATACCCAGCAGCTTTTCTGGCCCACAAGAAGTCCTCTGTGAGTTTCCCCAACTGAGCTCAGTGGGATCTCTGTCAGCTGCAAGATTTATGTCATCTTTTTCAGTCCTGAGAACTGTTCCTTAAGCTTTTCACATCTGGATTTAATTGGAAAGACATTAAAAGACATTAAGTGTGCTGGAAAAGCATATTTTAGAGAAGATCTTTATAGATACTTCCATTAAAGGAGCTGATGGTTGTAGGTTAAAATGGGATGAGGACAAGCCATCAACAGTTAGCAAGGACAAAATTACATTACAAACCACTTCAGATGAGAAGTTCGGCCTGTAGCTCTTGGGCCTGACTCTGATCTCACTTAAATCAACTTCAATTAGGAGAAAAATACCAGTTAATGCAGTGTAAAAATACTCTGAGATCAAAATCAAAACCTTTTGCCTTTTGGAAACACTCAGATTTCTAATTACATGCCATATGTGCTAAATATAATGCTTTTATCTGTCAATCTAGATTTGGTACTTTGTTGGACATACATGCACACTTGTAAAATGAGACTTGGAGAATGAAGAGGAGGATTGGTCGTTAGGGCTCTGAGGGTGGAAGTATCCTTCTCCGAATGCCGATACGTGGGCCACAGGAGTAGAGATACACAGAAGCAGAGATATGATGCAATTTAGTACATGGGCTTCATTACAGATGCTGAAATGCAAGAATCTACAGCCCTAAACCCCTCCATTGTTCCGCGATAATGTGCTCCTTGAAGAAGCCAACGGGCAGTCTTTTGCATTAAGTGTAATCTATTGCTTTTGTCTTCAAACTAAAGATTCTAGTCATATTTAGACTGACGTGCACTTAAAATCTAAGGTAATGGTCTTGGTATGAGAGAACAAACATTCTTTCATTTTAAAATTGCTTAAACCGAGGAATCTGATATTTAGGAAATTACTTCCATGTCTAAAGCAAAGTGTATGGTCTTTAGAAATAGAAACATGTCAGGATTTAAAGAAAAAAAAAACATCAGGGGAAAAAAGTACTCTCTAGAATACTTCAGCAAAACAAATTTGTTAAAGGCTCTCACCTGTGGTCTCTCCTGAAAGAGAGTCTTTTTCTCCACTATGTCATGGAAAGTGTTTAGCATTAATGGGAAGATTATAGCTTGCTGGGTGATAGTGACAGGAATGAGGCATTTGAATTAAAATTGTGACTGCAGTGTAGACTGTTCTTTTGTTTTCTATCATTAAATACCTTTTTCAGAATGTCTCTCTGTCTACCTTGGGCTATGATAAAATGCATGTAAACTAGTAAAACTGATTCTTACTTTTACTGGCTGACCTTGGGGCAGCCCTTTATGTGCTCATGCACTCTCTCTTCACTTCGGTTTCCTTCTCTTTAAAAACAGGAATAATAAAACTACCTGTGGTCCTTAGTGCCATTTTGTCTCATGAAGAAGAGGATGTTTACAAGGAGAGGTAAAAAGTATTTAAACACTAGTGAGTGTGTTTTACAGGTTCAGTTTACTAGGTGGAAGAGTAACCACGTTGAAGTAGGCATTGAGTAATACTTGATAGTTTGAACTCATTTTGATGTGGATCTTTGAGAATTCATAAAAATCTTTAATATCCAATTTTTTGACCACTCTTCACAAGCAGTTGCCTAAAAAAACCACTTAAATAACAGAATAAATACTTATATCTTATTTAAATACAGCTCAGTTTGCTGCTCATTCATTTTGTTAAAACAGTTGTGGCGACATCTACACTACTAATATGGGTCAGGGCCCATTCTGGTGGGGAATGACATGGTCTTTGCCTCATTTACATACTGCTGGTTGTGTAGGTTTTTTTGGAAGGCTGTGGTAGAGACCTTAAAAACAGGATGGAACTGTGGAGGTCAGCCACATGAAGAGGATTGTCTACTGCAGCATATCTTAGAAGTCACCATGAACTCTTACACAGCCGAGTACCCCAATCCACTTATTTAAAATCAAAAGGTCAAAATCTCCTGCAGTGCAGATAGAGTTAATGACAGCAGACTTGCAAATCTATGATAGTGATGTGGAGAAATGCCTATAAATAAATAATTAAACAAACCAAATTGTTCTGAGAACACAGTTGACAAGGATATTTTCCAGCCATCAGTGATGAAAGAGACAGTGATTCATGGCCTTTCTTTCCTGCTGGTGCAGGATTTTTGCCTGAGGGTATACATTCTGCTCTTTTCAGTTTTAGGTTTAAAGCCCTGTTTCTTAAAATCTCCTGAAATTTTTGTCTGCAGCTTCTCAACCATGCCTGAGTGTTGTCTCAATTGCATGATTTAGACCTCTACCTACCCATACAATAATCGACCATCTGGAAGTCTCTAATTATTGAAAGCACCGATATTACTTAGATATCTACCTCCTCCTGAAAGTTAGTGTTTAACTGAGGATACGAAATTAGAAGCAAGATTAATTTAAGATTAATTGTTATCTGGTGAAATTCTGTTGTATATATGTAGTGTAAATGCTTGGAAATTTAATTTTAAAATATTTTTCTTCATGTTCATAAGTAAGCTGTGATGTTGCATGATTCTTTATGTATTTGCTCTTTCAATTGTAACAATTAAAAAAAAATATGAAATTTTGAATTTAGAAACAAATTTACTTTAAAAGAACTTCCAGATTTCTAGACCAGACCTGAATAATATACACTGAAAAGTTACAGAAATTATCTGACAAAAGAGAGGCTTGATTAGGGTTTATTTTAACTGCTGATACTGGGGCAGACCTTTCACGCTTCACCATTAGAAGATGTAGACACACCTCAGTAGATGCTGGCATTGAACCTGAGAGCTCTTTCACGATGTTCGTGAAAAAGTGTCAGCTTACTGATTTCCAGCATGGAGTGCCAGAGAAGCAAAAGTTAGCATTTTGGTAGCACTTCACAGTGCTACTCCTCGCAGTTGAGAATATGTGAAGAGGGAGGAGTCTGAGAAGATACAGATTTAAGAACAGTCCCGTACAGTCTGAGTCCCGTACAGATCTCCTAGCAATCCTTTCCTCTCTTATTCCCATTCACAAGTAAGAACACAACCTAAACTTGGCAGACTAGCGTCTCCATGCTGAATTAATCTCTTACATTAGTGTTAAATTTGTTAAGTTTGACTTTCAGTATTATTTACAAAATACTTTTCATACAAAAACATACCTTTTAATTACTTTAAAAATTCAGTGCTTTTCAGTATGGTTTTCTCTCTTTGTGACTAGTAAATCTTTTATCCCCATTAAAGCCACAGAACTGTCTCCCCCCAGATGATCATGCACCTCTTTCCCGGGCTTTGAGAGAACGCCTTGCCATTCATTACTCCTGGAATTATTGCTCAGTCCCAAGAATGGTGGTCGGATTTCTAGCATGGTGGTTCACATGCGAAAATAAGCCATACTCAATTGACTCTGTCTACTGTTAACTCAAGCTGTCCCTTTACTTAAGTAGATTGTTTAAGATAAAAACCTACGGAAATAAAATTCCATGTTGAATAATGTCTTTCACTCCATCCACTTCTTGGAATATTCCGAGGCATGGAGGAACGAGTATATGTATCTGATAAAACTAGGTGGAAGAAGGTGACATGCATGCTGTTGTTGATAGAAGCTCTGCTTAATATATTGGAAAAATTGTTCAAGAACAGTTAATCCTTACTTTAGGATTACTCTCAGAAAGCTGGCAAGGTCAGGCTGTACGTGGATTGTGTGTCATTTAAATTCTGGCTGCATGAGTTGCCTGGGGGTAGCATTAACTACTATGTGGGACTTGTTCTAAGCTACATCTGTGAATCATCATTCTTTGTTTGACTGTAGTGGACTCTTCTCCTCCAACCTCCTTCTCTTGACAGGTGCAATCAGTAGCCTTAATTGTAGTGCCTATCAGGTAACTACACCTTTGTGCAGAGATTAATCAGTTTGGAAAATGCTGTTTCCATGTAAACTACATGAGTTAATCAGATTATGACCCTGTGTTTTTCATGCATATCAGAAACCGTGTGAGGAAAGGGCTTAAAGTCATTTAATTACAGTTTACATTGTGCAGTGTGAAAACCCTTTCTGAATTTAATTTTTAAACAGATGTTAACATTGGTTCACATGAAATCTAATCAACTGGGGAGAATGGCACATTGTGAGGAAAGTGGTGAAAACTCCAGGCAGAAGTCATTGCTTGTGATATAGTAAATTCATTTACAACAGAAGCTGTGGGGAAAAGGGATTTATTTGCAGTACCCATCACCTAGTTTTTGTTTAGCTTGCATGTGGCCAACCTAGTAAATCCAAGAGAATTAAATGGATATGTTAAGGAGTCAAATTTTAGCTACTTTGTGCTTATGTATGTAAGCAAATATATCTTCCCTTTGTGCATTTCTGTATGCATGCAATTTTGGGTGTGGACAAGTTAAAGCCAAATGGAAGCTTGGTCAAAAATGTCATCATCAAGAGAAGGAAAAAACAATCACCAAGAACAGTAATTTTGAGTACATACAGATTTAAATAGTTGCTCAGCTTTGGGACACTAAGTCCTCAAACTCACCTCTACAGCTGTGATATTGTTGGTTTTTTTTCAATAGCCTTTAAATGTGAAATTTAAATCCACGTATTAAAAAGTCATGAAGTGCTTCTCATTACCGATGCAGACAGCTTTTCTGCAATGATACTGCCTTTTGAGGCCTCAATTGTCAGGGAGAGGGGAAGAGCCTCCCTGATTTGGAGGGAGTTTTTTCTCTTGGCTTTGAAAACAAATGAACGTTGATTGTTTGTAAATACACTTGCTACTAGTTTTGCTCATGCATTAACTTTGCTGTTGTCTAGGCTTCTGGCTTGCAAGTGAAATTGAGGACTAGAGTTAGATCTGTCTATCATTTTAATCTGGCATGCAAGCATTTTCTCAAGCCTAAACTTGGGCAGAGCCTGAGACTTGTTCATGTGTATGGCATGTGGCTACAGGTAGTATGACCACAATCAGTTGTTTCGCTCTGCAAACTCAACCTTGAGCTAAGATCCAGCTACTAAAGACAGTAAAATCGTGTCCTTCATGACCTATTCTAGACCCTGACTTAATTCAGTTTTGCAGTGTAAGTATTTCTGCCCATAATTTTATGTCTTCAGCAAACACTGATTAAGGTCAAGCTGAATATGTTTTTTATATACTTAAAAGTACTGTTAGGAGACATATCACCAGTAAACTAACAATATCAAGCAGTGTGTTTATTAGGATTGTCTCAGACGTCCTTGGTAAAGTCAACTGGAAGGACCATGGAGAACAACAAACTTTTACAATTTTCAGCTTCATGTAATAATCTGAAATGTAATATAGATTTAAGAGGAAAAACACAAACCACATACTGTGCTAAAACAAACGTGAAAATTTTATCATGAGGATGTGGTCTTAAGTGCACATGGGCTAGTGTAGTGCCTGTCTGCTGTTCTTGCTAAAAGAATGATCTAATATTACCAGATTGTCATTATAACACTCTTAATCCCCAGAGCGAGAAACAGGAAGAATATTCACAAATTTCAATGCTATTTACTAATTGCCAATTGACTTGAGGAAAGCTAAAAAAATGACTGGAAACATCCATCCCCATCCTGATACACACACATACTAATAATGGAAATGGCAGCCAAGACAAACAGCTAGCAGTGCGGTGCATCCTGTTGGCATCGTATTTTTGGCACTGTTGTAGCTACACAGAAAACAAGTGATACAAGAAATGTGTAAGGACATCTGTTCTGTAACCTGTGGGGCTTCACTCACAAAACAGTTGTAAAATCTTCTGGGGGAAAGAAAAATTTCTCTGTATCTGTGCAGATGCTCTATTGTAAGAAAAATATCAATGGAAGGAAGTGTTGAGCCTTTAAAAGAGGAAATTGTTCACCAGATTCACTGTCAAATGTTCCATTATTTTCTTTCCTTTTAATTTAACCTAAGTTACCTGCCATTCACAAGTTATATTTAAGCCAAGTGGTGTAAATCTGTTGGGACTAAGAATTGAATCATGGATTAAATTAGCCCAGGGTCTGCTTGTAACTCTTCTTTGCTGCAGATTACTTGGCCTCTGTGCTGACTGTTCAGGTCACAGCCTCTCAGCTACCAGCTTCCTTCCTGAATCCAGCATCTTCATGTCTGTCTAGGGGCACAACGGGGAGAGGGGAAACATTAAGGACATCTATTAAGGTCCAAAGTACTCTTTCCTTACCAGTTTCTCTCAGCTTTGCTCATCCTTCCAACCGTAAGCAGGCTATGGGAGAAAGAAAAGAGGGAGTTTTTAAGACACAGCAAGGCGTTCTCTACCATTTGTCTACTGCCCTTCAGTCACATTGCATGAATGGACATTTTAAAAAAGTAAGAACCTTTCCCCAAATTCAAATGTTGTTGCAACAGTTGCGATATAAGTAATTAGGCTTCCCCCACTGGCATCTTCTTACGGAGAGAAACACATGATTCCATGAAAAATAAATCAGAACTCATATAAACTCAGAACACGTTCGGAAACTGAAAGATAAAGAGGGACTGTGAAATGTCGGAGGGTGGCAGGACTTGGGGAAAGAAAGTTTAGTTCTGGGAAGTGGAAGCAGCTGGGGGTCCTGGATGGGAGAACTTTTAGGAGTAGGAAAAAAACAGTAGGAGCCTGGGTAGGGGGAGATTTGTGAAGAAGTAGAGGTGATCACCTCTGCTGTCAAAGAAGTCAGAGCTCTGGGGTGGGTAGTAGGGAGGGGAAGACCAGGGATACTGGAGTGGCTTGGGAAAGATGTGGGATCGAGGCATAAGATGTGGGGAGTGGGGACTCAGTAGTGAGAAGAGCTTGAAGAGTTGATTGGCTTTCAGAGCAGCGAAGGTGAGACAGTGTAAAGGGCTGGCTCTTCAACAGCGCTCACAGAAACACCTCTATTTGGAAGATCAAGGATACAGGTACAGGACTGCTTTCCTGCCAGTTCCCACCTCTGATATTTGGTTCCAGAAATACAATAGATCTGACATCTTATCTTTTATATCCCACTTCAGTTTGGGAAGGGCATGGCTTGAAGAAGGGTGAGATGGAGAAATGAGATGGCACCACGTTACAAGCATTAGGATTTGGATGTTGTGTTGGTATTAAACATGCTTATCATTAAACACCTTGAAGCATACCTTCATTTTATATGTTTCCTCTGATTGTTCCATATTTACTTCCTTGACACCCCTATAGTAATGATCCATGCTTACAGGCAAAGAGTTCATTATTTTACACTGTAGTACTTCTTCCCTTGCTGTCAGAAGAGACGAGATGCCCTCGTGATCTGTTTCTATTGAGATAGTGGCTAATATTCCTCCAGGAAGTTCCAAAGCAGTTTTTTTCTGGAAAGCAACCCTGAAAACTGCTCTGTAATTTATGTGGTAGGCCTTGCAATAGCCAGTTCTATGAGTAAAACAGTAGTAAGTAACAGATGTACTCATATTCAGAGCAATTCTAGAAAGGGATTAAGAAGTTTGGACTGGTCTAATTAACCTCTTGATGATTTGGGGATTTCAGCAACCACTGATCAAGATCAGACTTTCTGCATATCGTATAATCAACCTGTGATCTTATCTTGAACGAAACGTTACTTGGCTCTACTGCTTACCAACTATGATCAGGGCCTTTTTGTCCAAGCCACTGTACAAACAAATAACCTGAACAAATAGTTCTTCCACAACAAGTTTACAGTTCACATATCAGACCCGGAAGCTACAAATGAATATAAAAAAGTAAACAAGGTGGGTTCAAAAACAGATGAGGTAGTAGTTAAACTGTGTAGGAGGAGCAGATGTCTCAGCTTCCTTCCCTGCTTACAATGCTACCTGGTAATGGTTTTTTGATTACCATACGTAAGAAGAAAGGAGAACCTGATTGTTTTGCTAATGTACCTCAGCAAAAATGGATATGAGAAGACAGGAGATTCTTGTGTGCCAGTCCCTACCCATTGAATTATTTGGTTCTCACAGTTGCTACCCCATGACCAACTAGAGAAGCAGTCCTGTGCAAGGACACAGAGGAGCCCAAATCGCTCCCCTTCCTCACATGATGAGTTGTGCTTGCACTGTGATGAAAAGGACCCCAGGGAGAAGAGGAGAAGAGAGAAACTGGGGTGAAGAAATGTGCTGGGTTACTGGAACAAACAGAGAAGTTGAGAGTAGATGAAAACCCTTGTTGCCACTGGGAGAAATTATTTGGGTTAAACAGTGATTTTGCTGTGCGGTCAAGATCGAGGATGGAAAGGCCGATGGTGATTAGAGCTTATAGGAGTTGAGAACGCATGTCTAAAACTACAGGGGACACTATGAGGTGGTAGAGAAAGAACTGTCTTATGAAAAATGCAAATATATCAAAACGTTGAGAAAACCAGAAGAAATGAGGAAAGGGAGAATTCATTCACTGGGGAGCTCAATGGGTGATAAAAGTGAAAGATCCTGTAATGGGAGAAGTTGTAATTGATGTGAAGCTGAGGCTCAGCCCTTAGCCATAGTATGGAAAAAGGATAAAAAGAAAGATGCAGGCAGCAGAGATTTTAAGATGAAGGGGGAAATTATGTCAATGGATGGGAAGAAGGAGCAAGTAGAGAGCAGGTTAGCTGTCAGATACAAGGGCCCCAGAACACATAGTAAAGGTAGAGGGGATGGGTAAGTAACAGTGATAATCTGAGGTTTAGCAAGACACTTTATAAAATGATCAGATTTTTATATGTTTGCTAGAGCAAAAAAAAAAATACTTCACAGACTAGAAAGATCCCACCTTCATGCATTATGGGTGGGAGTACCTTGTACAGCCTTCTGAAGCTTTAGCAGCTAGTCATTACTATAGATAAATCTGGGATACATGATCTTTTACTTTAGAGCAGCTTGGCAATTTTTGTGCTGTTATTCATCTCACCAAAATACACATTGTGTAATAATATTTAAGTTCTATAAACATACCTTTCAAGGGCAAGAGCTGTTGAGAGAATCCAGGCAAAGAATTAGTACGAAAGCAAATCTAGTACTTCATTACAATGGCAGCTCCTGTTCCGGACAGAGTCCCTGCTCTCCGAGGGGAATGGAAAATGAAGAAATGAAGACAGATACATGGATTCTTTCTGTCCTAACAATTAAGAAGCGAGCAACTTCCAATTTTCTAAGCAGCAGTTGTTGCCTCGCTGTGAAGAGCAGCGCCGAGGGCCTATAGTCAGTTCCAGTGTTTGAGGTGTTACCTTAGGTGACAGTGTCTGTGAAAAGTTACCTTTTTTTCTCCTCTGATTAGTTCTGAATGCATCTTAGGTGGGAGTGATTGAAGAGAAAAATCCGTTTTTCAGTCCTACTTTAAATTTCACCTTCAAGACAGAACTGACCTCAACGGTTTTATTGTGCTGGATATGTTTTCAAAGTCAGCCACATGGTGTCTGAGAGTTTCATAATCAACCTTTGCTAAATTAATTACAAAAAAAATCATTTGTCTTTTACCAAAGCAGTTAGGGAGGAGACAAGAACAATTCTGAGTCCTAAAGCAGGACTCATGAAGATGAGAGAGAAGTTGGTCAATAAAGAATGCACTTGTGCAGAAAAATGTCAGCTGAAAATTGATCATTCTTCTGTTGCTGATGCTTCATAATCATCCCATGCTGGCTCACCCTGTTTAGTGCACTTCTCTACCTATGTGTAGAGAACATCAGTCTGCTGCGTCGTTCAAGATCCAGCTGTGGAGTGTCGGGATTGTCCTGCTGACCCTCCTCCCGTTGCTCACACCTTCTGCAATCATCTACAAGACAAGAGTTTGTAAGAGCTCTGGAAAGCATGGGCTCTAGGAAAGCACATGGCGAAGCTGAAGAGACTTTACAGGCAAGAATTTTGGAAGTATATCATGTTCTTCATGTAGGTGATGAAACTTGCATTAACACAAATGGAAGTCGCTCATCTACCGGGAAGAAGAAGATATCCTCAAACCCGTGCACAAGCACAGCGGTTTATCACGGAGCTGTTATGTACCCACTCTGTTAGCTCTGTAGCCTAAATGGCTTCAATATACAGGAAATTATTTAAAACTAGAATATCAAAATACACACCTTCCTTCATTTGGTGTTAATACAGTTGTGTCAGCGGGGTTTTTGACAACTCATTTTTTCTTTAGGCAGCATTAAGTGCCTTGAAACAGTTTTCAGAACAAGGACTGGATCCAGTGGAAGGGGCTATGAAAGTTGAGAACGGATCACATGAAAAGTAAGTACCATTTAAATCCGCTGCATTTTAATGTCTGTGTGGCATGGTAGATAAGAAATGTTAATTAAGAGCTTAGTTGCCCTTTTAAACCTGTGCAAAACTATTTCTTCTGGAATTTACGTACAGTTTGTGACAATTTGAGAGGATAAACAAGATTTCAGGTTTAGCGTTACTGATAATGTTTACTAATGAGCTATGAGACAGTCAGCCCTCCTATGGCAAGCCTAAAGAAAAGGATTTTCTTTTCATTGTACGAGTTCTGTGTAAGTAGCATAACGTGATTTTTGTCAAATGTGTTGTAGCACGTGATATTGCCTGTAAGCAGGGATAGCTGTCTGCCAGTAAGTCCCTATGTCTGCAAGATGAATTTTAGCCTAGAGAATTTAAAAGTTAAAATTTCTTTCTGGTCTTAAAAAACTCTTATATGGAATATTAGCTTTAAGTAGTAAACAATAGAGCCAGGTTTCACACAGGATTTTCCATTATTTAAGAAAGTGGAGTTGTCTGTCCAGTATAGATTTTTTTTCCAGCTGCTAGTCTGTTTATGTAAGAAGGTAGTCTTGTGTTACTAAATAAATTAGGAAGTAATAGAATCGAAGAAAGAAGACTAAAAGTGGCATTTGGAATTTTCAACAGATATATTGTGGCTATTTATAAACTAATTTAATCAGAAACATTTTTCCATATGATCTCATCAGCATAGTATTTGAACATAAATATTGTTGTTTCACTTTAAAATGTTACCTTCCACAGTGACCTCTGAATCTCATGTGCCATCTGGTAATAAACATGTCTTAAAGATGTGCAACCCTGGACCTTACCACTCTTGTTAATGTATTAATCTTTCAGACAAGTCAAGCATCTGGGAGAGAAAGCAGACAATAAACAGACTAACTCAGGCACCATTGCTCAGGACTGCAAGGATTCAAAGGCTGTCGTCTAGGAGCTTCCCAGCACCCACGGCTGCCACTGCATCCTTATAAACCTGTCAACACGCAATAGGGCGTATGTGTACAAGGAAATGAATGACTAATACCATTATTTGAGTCTTATGTGAAGACAACACTATTCTAACACAAGAGATAGTATACATGGTATTGTTTATTCAACTGTGGAAAAAAATAAAATTGAACATTTCCCTTAGAACTCGAGATCAGAGCATAGCGCAATTGCCCAGAGGCAGAAGAAGTCTGATCATGTTACTGGAGGTTAAAATAACAACTAATTAACAAAATGTGTTAGGAAAAAAAAAGGGAAACTTTAAAATTTATTAATATTGAGGAAAACAAGTCAGCATTGGTTCAGTTATACAATTTTTTCGTAGTGTAGTTTTAAGTTCAGCTTACTGTTTTTTAAATAATGCTTGAATATTTAAAAATTAACCAATGACAGTGCTGTGAGAATTGTAGTTGTTGTCTTCATATATAGTCATACAGCTTATCTTTTTATGCAGACATTATGCATTCTTCATTCTATATGAATATGTATGACTTTAAGATGCACTACTCAGAGTTGTATGCAAACAGAAGTTTAAATCATGACAAGTATTTGCTTACCATGAACAGATGTTAGTTATGATCAGTCTCGATATACTCCAGGAAAAAAGCAGATATGGTATTTGATTTTCCTCGCCATCATCAATTAAAGAGGCGTCTTGCCTCCAAGCAACATTTTCCCCTTCAATTCTGCTCTCTGTTGTGTGAAGCACATCTACACCCCATTCTGTGTGTTGTATCAACCCACCGTTTGCATCAACTGAGTGTTTTTAATCTCTGCATTCGGACCAAGAGCAAAAGGTAGGACTGCAACGTTACCAAGCCAAGGATGGAAACTGTTGATGTAAAGATCATTCTTTTGTGAAAGGAGTGGCAGCAGAGGTAAGACCTGTGGCTGCTCTGTACCAGCATATTTCTTTTAAGTGTGTGGCCAAATGCAGTAAAACCACATCAGTTCATGTGTACAATGACAGTGTCGTCTCTTTCTTTATCATTCACAGGTAGACAACTAAGAGAATGAAGTGGAAAAAAAAAAAATTAAAATTATAAACTAACGAATGACTGGCTACCACACAAAGCCAGGATTCAACTTACCTTTCCCCATGCTACCACCTTCTACAAACTTACTGTGTTAGACCAGTCATCCTGGCATTTAAGTCATTTATTTATCCAAAATACAGATATTTTATTTTATGTAAACCTAATGCAATAAGCACACACATCAAGCTCCTACCAACTGCATAACTGTCATGACAACACTGCACAAGCATGTAAACCAGGGATCACAACCCAAGTGAGTCACGCAGGACAGTGCACAAACAGCAATGTTTTAATGGTGCAAGGTACGGTGGCACTGATTCACCTCTGGGACACGCTTTCAGGGTAGCATGCATCATGTACAGAATCAGTGGTCGCTAAAAATTTGAGTCCTTTTTTCTACTTCATGTTTCTCATGGGTGTGATTCACTCTTCCCCCCAGCAGATGAGAAGCCTTTGTGCTAAAAGTTTGCAGTTTTCTAGGGTCTGACTCCTTAAAAGAGTCAGGAATGAGCTGAACCTTTCAGTTCCCACAGAACGGGGAGATTTCCAGAGGCATTTGGCACCTGGCAGACTCAAGTTATTCAGGCAGCGGCACACAAAAATAATTAGCTCTTGCACACCATCTTTCTCAGGGATATGTTACCTGCCTAATTGGCAACCGGAGCAGAAATTCTACTGCTCCTTCACCTCAACAGCCAGCTCAGGGCGCTCAGGAATGGGCTCAGTCTGTGCTTTAGCAGTACCTGCCAGTACGCAGAATACAAATGGCACTGCTGTCCCCTCCCATGGAGAACAAGACCAAAAGGAAGTGGCAAACCCCTTCCTTGTCAACTCTGTCCTAAGGGCAAGAGGCTGAGCTTGCTGGGGAGAATGTGACAAGGAGACTGGCAGTGTGGTCTCCCTGCATTTACAGAACCTCCGTGGTGTGTTCTCTGTCCCATCACTACAAAGAAACCCTTTGTACTGGTTTGCTCGGAAGCTCAAGGTGCTTAATACTTGGTGCCATTCTCTAGGCACAGCCAAAAAACCGTGCCCAGTAAACTTCAGGTTAGTTGCTTTGTTGCAGGTGGCCTCTGCACCAAGTGCCAGGCTTGCTCCAGTGCGTCTGGAGAACAGCAAAGAGATGCTCACCTCACTCTAAAGGAGCAAATTGCAACCAAATGCATGCAACCAGCTGTCTAGGCCCAAGATGGCTCATTCAACCCCTCCAGTCAAGACAACAGTAGAGAGAGATGCGCCTGTATGAAACTGTTACCATCTCAGGTCCTGTTGCTGGTCAGAAGCATGCTTGATTCTGGCTCTGACAAAAAAACAAGGCAAGTAACTGAGTTGGAGGACTCATTCTTTTTTCTCAGAACTGTACAAACATGGAGCAGATTAGGGGAGGAGGGTCATATAGTAGCAGGGTTTCTAACAATTTTCTAAATGAAGAGTTGACTAATAATTGTCACAATCACGAGTCAGAAAGTTCTGTGCAGCCTGAGGTGAAGTGCGCACAGGTGGCCGTTTTAAAGCACCTCCCAAGCCACAGGTTAAAAGCCTTACCAAAGAGGCTCCAATAAAGGCTTGTCCTAGCATAAATCTGAAGAAAGAGTTCCTGCTCCCTGCAAGGATCACAGGGACCTCAGTATGGAGCTCATCACGACACTGTGCCTGAACTCCGTGATGTCATTTTGGTGTCACTGAGGCACTCCAAGACTCCTGTCTCAATTAGGGGGGTTCGGGCTGTCCACCTGCATATCATGCAAGAGAAGTTTCTCAAAGAATATCCTGCAGTATTCGCACACATATACGCAGAAATGCACTTTAAATGTAGTTTGGCATTATCACTAGCAACCTCCTGAGAGCCTAAGGAAAATCCTTGCACCAGAGACATTGCAGCAGCCAGTGGACTTGTCTCCGATCTTCGGTCTTGCTGCTTCACAGCTGTTCCTCTTAGTTCCTGAACTGGTTGCATCTGAAAGCTGCTGGGGAGGGCTGAAGTCCAGTGATCTAAAAACCACTTTATATTCCGTGAGTAACCTGATTTTTTTCCTGATTTTGCTTCCTAAAATTAGATAAGAGTTTGTAAACAGGGACATGTGGAACAGAGCAAACTTTATATTTAGTTTTGTTTAATAATTAGCTAATGATGGACACTGGAAGAGTATCCATATGTTTGAATGTTATTATTAGTTCTAAAAGGGTTGAGTTTACTTTTCTGACAGCAGTTAATTATTTATTTTTTTTTTAGTTTTTAGATTATACTTTCTTTGAGGTAGAAACTTTGTTAAACTTCTGTTTGCAAAGCACCAAGAATAGTTCCCTGTTTAGCACGCATCCCACACCTCTCATCCTCGATCTCAGAGCTCTTTCAAAGATGAGCAAATGCCATATTTTACAGACGTGGATCTGAGGTGCAAACTGGTGCTTAGGAGTAAGGCAGGAATAAGGAACAAGGCTTAGGATAGGCAGTCTGCGTATCTAGCGGGCTACTGAGGGCACTGTGGTGAGCACTGTGTTCAACTCTTTGTGACTCAGAACCCAAATTGTCATCAGTTCCGAACCTATAACACTCATTAATTGGGAGGAATCACGCTAAAAAGAAAATAGGACCCTCAGGTATCATCTCAGAAAATCTTCTCAACACCTTCTGGGGGTCAGTGAACTCAGAACTTGCACAGGGAAAGGCTCATCATCGAGTGAATGGGGGTATCTGATATAACTCGAAGGATGAGAATTCGCACGGTTAATTTTCTGTCTGAGTTATCATCTCCAGTTGCACACTGGCCTGTCAACAACTCAACAAACTCTGGAAGTTTCTGTTCTCGCACTGACACGTGTAGCACCGATTTCCAAAGGGACAGATGTGCTGCTTCCAACCAATGCAAAACACAGCAGCATTGGGGCCGAAGAGCTGGAGAAGAGGGTGCAGATTTCTGTCCCCAGCCTTCCCCTCATTCACCTTCCATTTACAGCAGCGCTGAATCTACCCCTCAGCTACAGTCCCCACTGAATTCAAGAGACAATTATGTTGGCATGTAATTTCCCCTGATCGAAGTCATAGTCGTAGGACTTGAAAGATTTAGCGCTCAGCACCAGCATTTGTAAAGGGTCTTTGGATAATGAGTAGAGAAGAACCTCAGGAGCTCTTGTTCCCTCTGCCATCTCTCCCCTCTGAAGCATGAGGAAAGGGCTGAGCCACAACGGATTTTAAAAATCAGTAGGGGACTAGTCAGGATGAATGACTGCAGGAATATGAAATCTCCTCCTCCTTGGCCTGAAGTGATGATGAAATCGAATCCTTCCTAAAAGTGTATGCAAAGCCCTTGATCTCTCTGACAGTACTTCACTACGTGCATTTTATTGGTGGGTGCTCCTTCTTATTGTTCTCGTTTCTCTGGCCTGCTCCAATTCCCCACGAAACAGCAGAAAGTCTCCCACGTCCTGCAGTGAGAGTTAAGCAAAAATTTTAAGCTGGATTTGTTTTCCAGTAAATAGGCAAAGGGTTGGGTTTTCATTTGTTTGTTTCAAAACACTACATAAAAAAATAATACTCTTGGTAAAACCTCTTTATCCTCTCCCAGAAATGTCCAGCATTTCCCCACTCTCAGTTGCACCCCATAAGCAGGTAAGCTTTTCTTTGCTCAAATAAGAATGGCCTTTGCAACCCCTGGGAAAAATCAGCAGAGGGTGGAAGGTTATTTTTAATGATGGTAAAGACAGGGACTAGGTCAGAGCCCCGGATACAACATTGCATGATGATCTTGGGTGCTTTCGGGGGACGTGGGAAAGGATAGGAACTGTCCTTCACCAGTCTTCCATCTCAGACATGGCAAGTTATCTGCACTGAGCATTCATGTTTGGTGTATATATTTGGCATAGCTCCCCAAGGACATCTCCAGAAGAGGTGGAAGGAGGGAAGCATGTCCTGAGTAACAGCTTGCTCTGCCTTTCCCTCCCCACAGCCGATGGGCTTCAAGCTGAAGGGGCAAGGTACCATCAGGACGAGGCAGAGGGAAACGCGGTTTCCCCTCCGGGTATTTACCTCTCGTGCAGGGCTCCTCTGTTTGTAACTGCATTCCTGAGGCGTGATATGAGCTGAGCAAGTGTGTACGTTGGTAGATGAGATGTGTATGAAGTGTTTTGGTGGTATGATTTCTATTGTTCCACATGAATGGCACTGGCTTTCGTTTTTGATCATACAGCTTGTTATTTGCTTTACACAGTTAGTCATGGTTGGCTGTGCACTTTTGTGCTTGGTGTTTTAACTCCATAGCACTTCAGTACAAAGGAAACTTAAAAAAAAAACAATGAAAATGTTTCTAATCTGTTCTTAATTAAATAGAGCTCAATAATTGATTTATGAGAAGAGGGAAAGAAAAACAGAGTGGTTGTTAACCTGAAAATATGACTTATTTAAGGGCCAAACTTTCCTTTATTTATGATAACCAGGATCTAGGGGAGCCTGAATACCTGTGAAGTTTTACCCAACAGCGCACAATAAATGAGAGGAAAATTAATCTGGATAAAACAGTATATGCCTCTCACTACAATATATTAACAATATCTTTGTGCATTAAAACAGATAACCTAAACCTGCCTATTTACTTTTGCTTGTGACTATATGTGTGGCATAGATTCTCTTTTTCATAAGCCACAGTTACCTGTTAAAAAATGTTGAAGGGCAATAATAATAAAATCAATGTAGTCTAATTCCCTGTTTTAAAATTACCTGTTTCCACCCCTCGCCCCACCGCCAATTCACTGCAGTTGAACTGGACTGGAAATAGATTTGGAGGTTTTTAATTTATTTAGATTTAAAGATAGGAGGTCTTCACATGTGGTTCAAAGCAAAGAAGACATAGTTAAATATGGTAGGCAAAATGAAATCAAAATGTGACATCCATCTGTGGTGCAAAAATTGAGTTACCTATTGCCTAAAATATACCTGATTTTTTTGAAACTGAAATACTGAGCTCCATGCAGACTCTGCTGGAGACAGTAGATGTTTGTCCATTGACTTCAACAGAACCTGAATTTAATCCAATCTTGTACCCCCAAACCACATAGCTGGCTAGATCAAATATAAGTGTGATAACCCAAGTACTTAAACTGAGCTTTCTTGCCTTGTATTATCATAAAATGACAATTTATTGCAAATTAAACTTGACTTCCTCCTATACAGAAACAAAATACAAAGTAAAAGAGGTGTAGAATTTTTTTCTTGCCAAGGAAGATGTACCAGCCCAGAGTGCAGCACAGTAACTACACTCTGACCAGCTTTTACACACAGCCTTATTAACCAAGTCCCCAGTTGTTACAGCACTAGGGTTATTGGTGATTGAAAGTTCAACCCCAATGATGACTTGTAAAGTTGGGAATTGTTTACGGATGCACTAGAAATAGCGCAGGTAGGTATCTGGTAAGCAGAAACTACAGTTCCCATGTACAATCCATGGTAGGAATAAACAATTAAATGAGTACAGAAAAGAAATAATTCCTTACAAAAGAAAAGTTACCAGGCCTAAGGCTGTGCAGTCAATTTATGCAGCTCACTTCAACAAAGCTACTCTTATTATTGTGAAATATTTGTTGTGTGTGATCAACACAGCATAGAGAAAGATGTTGCTACTATTTCAATGTTTCTTCTAACTCATAGACAAAATAACCCAGGGCTAGAATGTTAATAGCACTGATCTAGTTAAAATATACCAGAAAGGATGAGATTTTCTGATGCCTTCTGAAAATCTGATCCCAACTGGGCATGATTATCTTGAATATCACCTTTGGAGTAATTTTGAACCTGCTTTTGAAGTATCAGCAGATTCATTGTGAAGACCTACAAAAGTAAGGCAGTGCCTCGTTGAGGAGGAAGGACACTGTCAAGGCTTTGACACCCTTATGTACAAAATTTTGCAGCAGATTTTACAGACAACTGAAGGAAAGTGCAGGAAACCTCTGTCCCTTCCTTCTGCATCAGTTGTACTCCTAACTGCTGTGTTTCCACAAGAGCTGATGCAAAAGTTTCTACACAGATTTCAAAAATATTGTGAAAATATTTTCGTGAAACAAAAGTTTGTGAGAAATCAGAGACTTAATAGCTTCCATGATTTTCTTTTGCTATTTTCTTCTAAATTTTTATTTACAAAAAATTTCTTAACAAACCCTTCCCAAATAAATGATGGTTTGCCTGCTTTCTACAAAAAGAAGTCCTTCGTATTTTGTTTCAGTTGAAGAATAAACACAAAATAGCAGTTTTGCAAAATCTGGAAAGTACTGGCTTTTTTGAATGGAGTTAAACACTTTAAACAACTATAATATATTTTACATATTATATCAATATATATGCATACTATGCTTAAATATTATGTATATACTTGTGGTGTTTCTGTGTGTGTGAATGGATTCAAACTACCTATATTTGTGTGTGTGTGTCTGTGTGCATTTAAATATATGTATACAAATGGTCTATCTGCCAATTTGAAAACAGAATCCTGCTTTAAGAAGCACATACATTCTAGATACACAAATGTTTAAGTGCCTTACTTGGGGGCAAACTAGGTATGGAAAAATCTCTGTATACTCCAGATCTAACACAAAACGTCTTGAAGTCCACAGACAGCCAACTTTGAGAAAAGCAGAAGATTGCCGACGTGAATTGCCATTTGTGGGCATGTTCAGAAGGAGTTTGATCTGAGCCACATGAACTATTTCCTGCTCCAGGCACTTTGGGACTCTGAAGCTGGATGCTCCCTTCCTCCCAAGGAGAGGACACCCTATCTTGTAGACGTTCAGAGATTCTGACCAGTTTGGGCAAGATACAAAGTGCTGGTGAAGGAGGAATTCCTGCCTACAAAAATCTGCTTTTTACTCAGTAGTTAAGACTGGAGACTAACTTCTTCCTCTGTGTCTTGGTTCAGGGAATGCCCTGAGCCACCAGGCTGTAGTCTCTGCTGAAGCATGGTGTCATCCATCTCTCCAGCTGGTCCTCTTCACTTTGGACAGATCTTTTCGACATTCACGAAATCAGTGAGAAAGGAAAAGTATTCCTATTGCCTGGTGCTTAGGATTCTTGCAGAGTAGTATAGAAGAAGCCTGATATTCCAAGTTTTTTCCTTAAAATAGTGAAATATCAATATTAGCTAGTCAAGAGGCAGTTATTCATGTTCACTTTTGTACTCTCTGAACAACTGAATATTACATTATTCTGTACAAAATGGAATGGTTTCCATGGAGATGGAAAGTAGCCCAGTGACTTCCATGTTTTGGTAGGTTAAACATTCTTTGAAGGTGGAAAAGTATATTCTACATACTAATCAAAGACATTGTCAGTGCAACAAAAATTCTATCTCACCCTGCATAGAATCGCAGAATCATTTAGGTTGGAAAAGACCTTTAAGATCACTGAGTCCAATCATTAACCTAGCACAGCCAAGCCCACCACTAAACCTTGTCCCTAAGCACCACATCTACACAGCTTTTAAATACCCCCAGGGATGGGGACTCCACCACTTCCCTGGGCAGCCTGTTCCAGGGCCTGACAACCCTTTTGGGAAAGAAATTTTTGCCAATATCCAATCTAAACCTCCCCTGGCGCAACTTGAGGCCATTTCCTCTTGTCCGATCACTGGTTACTTGGGAGAAGAGACCAACCCCCACCTGGCTACACCC
This sequence comes from Cariama cristata, assembly GCF_000690535.1. Lineage (NCBI taxonomy): Eukaryota > Metazoa > Chordata > Aves > Cariamiformes > Cariamidae > Cariama > Cariama cristata. Next base: position 17,889 of record NW_009605697.1, on the reverse strand, counting down.
TCCTTTCAGGTCATTGTAGAGAGCGATCAGGTCTCCCGTCAGACTCCTCTTCTCCAGACCAAACCCCCCCAGCTCCCCCAGCCGCTCCCCATCAGACTTGTGCTCCAGACCCTTCACCACCTTCATTGCCCTTCTCTGGACTCGTTCCAGCAGGGGCCCAAAACTGAACACGGTTTTGCGGGGCCCGAAACTGAACACAGCACTCGAGGTGCGACCTCACCAGTGCCGAGTACAGGGCCCTGATCACTGCCCTGGTCCTGCTGGCCACACCATTTCTGATACAGGCTAGGATGCTGTTGGCCACCTTGGCCACCTGGGCACACTGCTGGCTCCTATTCAGTCAGCATCTTACAATTCAGTCTGATCTGCAAAAGCATGTGGAAAGTACAGCAGTTGAATATGATGTACATATGCCACCCTCCCCATAAGGAAACAGAAGTCTTCTTACTGGGAAGGAAACTACCTTCCTTCATGACTACTGCACTTGAGGGATGAACTTCCCTCTGAGCAACAGGTGATGTAAACCCAAGAAATGTATGACCATGACAAACTCAGTATCTTTACAGAAAGGCTCGTTCTCATGTATTCTTGGAATCAGAAACCACCTGTTGCATCTGAAGTCGAGGGAACTATGCTCTAACAAGTACCTTAGTTTTATTTTCCTTCTTAGTTGTATTAAAAAAGGGAGTCTTTTGCTTTTCTCTTTAATCCAGAAGTTGTATTATAACATCACATAGAACTACAAGCTCCTGTGACCGCGCAGCTCTGGTTTTGCTTGCATATTTGCTTTTCCTGGTTTAATCTTTTATTTTTGTTTGATAACTTGGATCCATTCAGATTCATTCTGTCACATTTAAGAGAGAAAAGAGTACAACAAAATATGAGAACAAAAAAGGGTGAGTGCATTGGAAATAAAATTAGCAGTTTTGTTTTATTGCTGAAGGCCTTCACTAAAGAACAATTTGTGCAACATTACTGAAAGCCAAAGAAATCTTAACAAAAAAAGAGTCAATAGTTTGATAAAACCCAGACCTCCTGCATTATGCAATTAAAGGTTAGACAGGGTGATAAGAGTTTTAATTTACCTTTGGGAGATATTCATCAGATTTTGGATTAACTTAAAATACGCTTCCTGTGCATTTCTTGCCAGGTGAAGGTCTGTCAATGTTTCCTCCGGTGCAGAGGCAGAGAAAACACTTTCCCAAAGTGAAGTGAACTCCACAAACCCAGATATGCTATCAGGAGGCTTTCTCCAAACTCCGTAATTCTGTGATTTTTCTTCTAGCGGCCAGGAAAGCCAGTGGTACAAATTCCCATATGTGCTAGTTTGATGTGAGTTCTGTTATTATTAATTATTTATACAGCACCGTGCGTGTGCATGATTCTTTATAGACAAAAGATAATATCCCCCAAGAGCTTGCAAACCAAATAGCCCAGCGGTACAAACACTTCTTTAGCTTTCCTAGGACGTACTACCTGGAATAATCCACCGATGTCAGTGGGCTACTTAGGCACTGGTAAGTGCTCTGCTGGGTAGGAAGTGTTTGGAGGATTAGGCTGTAGTTAAACCATGAAGTGATCATAGGTGATGAGGGAAGGGAGGGCAAGCCTTCCAGCAATAAGATCATGCTGTTGCTTTGGTTATAACAAAGGTGTCAAGGGGTTAGGGCATTTTTAATGTTTTATATTATTTGTGATCCTGTTACCAAGAAGGAAAAGCTCAACTTTATAGGCCACACGGAAGAACTGAGCTCCTGAGGAGGAAGACGAGCGGGGGGAGAGGCACAGCCCATTACAGGAGGAAGAGGACTCCAGAGGTAAGGAGGAATGTGCAAGAAGAGACGCTGACCATATGCTCGGAGAGTCTCCATCCTCTTCTGCACCTAGCACGTGTCCACTACATCCTGGAGAGCTTGCTTTTTTTTTTTTTTTCTTTTAATTGAGGGCATTTTTAGAAGTTTCCCAGTACATTTCCAACTCTTGGCAAGACCCAGACACATCTGTGACATTTAGCTGATAGCCTCCTTAGTGAAGGGAAAGTTGCCAACGAATCCTTGTGCAACTGTTTATGCTACAAACTGAAATGTACAACTGCCAGTTTCACTCTTACAACACAGAGAGCATTTTTCCTCCTTAATTGAAAGTGTGGAACACAACAGAGCCTTTAAATACTGAGAAAACAACCAGCCAAAACAAGTAGTAAGAGAGACATCAAGGATGACAGGCGGCAGGCCCTCTGCCCAGTGAGACACGCAGCCAGGGCACGCTCTAATTTGAAAAGGAACCTACAGACTTCAGGAAGAAAATAGAATTTGGGGGGCAGGGGAGGGGTTGTTCCAGGACTGTAGGATACTTCAGAGAAATACATCCATGGGGAAGGAACGCTGCCTTTGGAGTAAAGGCACAGAGTAGCTAGAGCGTTGGGATGAGGCCCCAGAGAAAGCCAGTGGTAGCAGAGAGGGCTGAGTCGCTTGCCAGGTCTTGGTGGAAGTCTTTCCTGGGAGGCTTTTTCAGGTGAAGACTTCTGCACAGAAGTGTGAGACTTTGGCTCTGTGGGCACAAGCCCTCAGCAGAAATGGGGCAAGCAGCAGAACGGAACGTCAGCACCTCCACCCTACCAAGGGCTGGAGGAATGGACCAAGTGGCTGGAGGAAAAAAACCTGCCTTTGTGCAGGTAGTGTAAACTCACTGCCGTGTTGCTTTCCTTCCAGCTCCAAGAGTTAAAATTTGGGAGAAAATAATTTTAATCGTGAGTAACAAAATGACGGAAATTAGCAGGGAAACTCAAACAGGGGATGAGCTTTCAGTCACCTTCTGCGGCATAAATATGTTGAGTTTTCAACATTTTGTGGGAACCGAGTGGGTGCCACAATGGTTAAATGAACTGAAAGACACCTCGCCTCTCCACTTGGAGGGTGAGGATGGCACTTGCACAGATGCAGACATCACCAACCCTCACTTTTCTGAATCCCTCCCCGCCCCCAACTTAATCCCTCTGTGATTTGTAAGCCTCTTTTCTTTCCTGAGTAGTCTGTGATACGTGACTAAATTTGTTTCCATACATTTTTTTAAAGTTTTTATATAATTCTGACAGATCACAAAGAGCACTGAAGCAAACAGATACGTGTAGGCAGATCCATAGATTACAGAACTCTGATACTCTAAATTTTCTCTGCCCTTTTTGGTGTTTAACCTGTTCCAGACAGTATTACTGTTTTCTCTTTTAAGTTTCACATTCTTTAACCTGGATTTTTATACTTTATTAGTAATATGCTTTGAATTCTACATAAAAAGAACTGGTGATGTAAACAGCCTGATCTTCTTGACTGACAAATCTTTTACATATGACAAATATAAAACTAACCAAGAGATGGTCTGGTGCTGAGCTTGTTTTCCTTACTGTACAGAGAGCTTTTGATGTAATAACCCCATATATATTTACTCAGTGCATCTGACACTTGAGATCAGGCTTTTATTGGTACAAGGTACTCCAGACTGTCAGTCACCGTGAAATGAGCCATTGTCCTCACTGATAATTAGCATGCCTCTCCCCTCGTAGAGGCATGTTTTCAAAGTTGCTTCTGACCTCCAGCATGAATGGCGTCACACATACTTTAGCTGTAACGCATGTGAAATAACGTTGGATGCACCACCAAGAAGCACTCGGGCTCTCTCCTGCTTGCAGTCAAAGGTAGGGCTGATGCTTCACAGGCCTAAGTGGTGGCTCGTGGTACTTACTGACCCTCCACAGGCAGCTCTCAGTAGTACGTAGGTGCTTGACGTGCTTGAATCAATGCTGACTCGGTCTAGTATTTCATCAGTTGTGACCATGTCCTCTGGAATGGAGTGAGGTGGAGGGTCCAAAAAGATTAAAAGAGCTACAGTAGCTCTAAGCGAGGAAGGGAACGGTCTTTCCAACTCAGCAGATGGTTGTGGTGCTCCTGCCAACAGCCCTGGGATCGTCGTGGCCCCATGACAGAGCCAGCAGCCAAGGGGAAAATTCACAGGGAACGATTGACCTCACCTTCTTCCTTCTGACCCATGAGAATAAATGTGACATCAGACATCACCTTAGAGCAGGCAAATGCAGCCTCTGAGTGTGTTTCAGCTTCTCTCAACATCACTGCCAGGCTGCAGCTAAAGAATTTTACATTAGCTTTTGGATGGAATTGCCAACAGAAATCTCAAGAGATTTGGTCTCAAAAGTACACTTAAAGAGGGAATATTGTCTGGATGTAATCTAGCTGCCGTTGCCCAGCAATTCCATAGAACATTTTGGCTTGTGACATTAAATATATGGAGCAAGCACATGAATGGATTAACATACGCAGTCCTATAATTAGCTATGTTATTAAATTTGCTAAGTAGTTGGGGGGAAAGGGGCTTGTTTGCCATCTGTTTAAAAAGTATCTCTCCTTCCACTGAAATCTGGATATAAAAAACCCCAGACGTGTGGGCATGACTGCCTTACATACATTACTGGGATTATTTCCCTTGAGTTAACCAAAGACCAGCATGATTCATATATCAGTAGAATGTTGTGCAAAAATGTGCATAGCATTTTTTCACATAATGTTCCTTTTCCTTCCCATTGTAAATTATGAATCATGTAAACATCACGAATTAGAGAGTTTTGTTGGTCTGGGGTTTTTATTTTTTCACCATGACCCTAAAAACTACGTAATGGAAGAGTAATTATACCAGGCAGTATGGTAAATTCTTCCATGAAAATTATTTTTTAATCCTACTCTTATCGCTCTGTAACCCAATAGTCATTTGCTTCAGTTTCCCTAGAAAGCTTGCAATAACCAAGCTATTCTATGATTTTAGAACCCAGAAACACACACACGTATGCATTCCCACTGACTTTGAATAGAAAGTATGTTTATATAGGAAGAAGGGAAAATTGTTACTGGTTAGAAAAGAGAGCCATATTAAACATTTAATCATTAGTCTCAATTATGTGGAAATTGTCTTAAAAACGTGAAAACAAGCTGCATTCTAAATAGCTTAGAGTAAGACCTTGATTCACAAACTCTTCAGCAGAGCTCTGCTACTCACTCAGGAGTCCCACACAAGTTTGTGCAATGAAAGCACAAGGAAAAGACAGCATAAAAGCAAAAAAACACCCCAAACCGAAAGATTCAAGAGTATGGGAAGCCCTCCAATACGGTAATTGAACAGTACCGTAAGCTGATATCTCTACATAGAGCCTTACTTGTAATGCCACATTTCTTTAGAGTGATGAGCAAGCATTTGTGATATCCAATCAACCATTTAGCAACAGTTCCTGCAACATGCAGACTGAGTGTTTTAGAAGCTTTTTTCAAAAAGTCTGTATGATAACAGTACAAAAGCATAGTTGAAAACAAGGGAACTTGGATCTGAGAGGTTTTTCCATTTGCCTCAGGCTACCTGAAAGGATGTTCAGCTAAGTCAGAGGCAGAAAGACCCACTCCAATATTATAATTATGAGTTTGGGGTTCATTCTCACATTCGCAAGGATTAAATTCAAAAATCGCAACAAAGCAATGGAGAGGGCACAGCATAAACCAACAGGAGAACATAAAGGGAAGGGAGCTGTTAGGTACATCAACACGTACAGTCTCAATTCAGGCTTCCCATACAGTCATCAGAGAGGGTTAAGCTTTCAGCGTGGGTGCTCTGAGTCACTGCCTGGAGGAGCTCAAGGGGTGATTATTTATACAGCACATTAACCGCACGGGAGTATATAGAAGGTCTAAAGTTCAGGAGCTGAACATGAATACTCCCCAGAAGGTGTGGAGCTTGCGTTTCTTCCTATTTGCCATTATCCCCATGGCCCCCATGAGCTCCTACAAGCCACGTTATGGAAGACCAAGAAACTTTCTAATTTACACCGGCCAGAAACAGCTGCTATCAGTGATCCACACTAAAGTATCTCTGGCTATGACCTCCTCTCTGGCAGTGGTAAAAAACAAGTTATATGTTGGCTGTTTGTCCCTGCACAGAACAAAGTGGCCAAGATAAACTACCTAGGTACTTTTTGCATGCAAAAAAAGAAAAGAAAATGAAAATCAAAAAAGAAACTCCCTACTAAGGACCCTCATCCATCTGTTTTTCTTTAGAGATGCTTTAACATTAGCTAAATATCACTTGTTTACACCTGAAGAAGTTAAATGATCCTGTTCCCATGAACTCTTACAAATGCTGTCCTGGCCTGTGATTTATATAAAAGTAGCTGTTCGCTTAATTTTATTCACAATGGCTTCATTCTTACTGTATGAACCTGCTTTGTCAGTATTCGCTTTGATTTATGGAAGATTTCGAACTACCAAAATAACTATCCCTTTTCTTTTCATTAAAGCTAATCCCCACAAAGACACTTTCATCTCCTGATTAGTCATGCTTCAGCGATGCTTGCTAACCAGAGGCTAAGTTATTGATGTGTTAAAGATGTAATCGCAGAGATTCAAGACCACTGAAGAAAATTCAATGTGTTGTTTGACAGTGTCAGAATTTAACAGTGTCTTGCCTTATTGAACCAGCTTGGGTAGCACATGCTCAGCAGAGTGGTCAAATCTCTTGGGTCAGACTACAGGCAAGAAAGGCTGTGTTAGAAAGTGTCTCAAGTCTACACAGACATGCTACATTGCAGATAGTGAAGAGAAGAGGTAGAGATTTCCAAAATACTTCAGAGAAGTATAGCAGGAACAAACCAAACTCTAGTGTTTCTCTGAATTGTATCCAGGTTTCTGAGCCAAAGGAGCAACATATTTTCCAGTATAACCTGTACACGTAATTCTGAGAAATTCACCATCATGGCTTGTATTTCCCAGGCCTTGTCTCATTTGAATGTTTGTTTAGAAACTATCTGAGCAAACCCTTCTTGTACTTTTTCATGCTTAGACAATTCTGACTAGCATGAAACAAAACTTTCTTCCTGGTCATTGCTGTCTCTAAGTGGTTTTACATCTAGATGATGACAAGCTCATATACTAGCAGCAGTTTCTCATGAATTCACAAAGATGATCATCCCAAATGTTTAACTTAATAGATGTGCTAGGGCGAATAAGGACTCATGGACCTCTACACCCTGGCTTAGAGCTAACAGAAGTCCTCAAGACTAATCCACCAACCAGTGAGGCAGCTTGTATTATGCTTCAGAAAAGGGAATGCGACAAGCCTGAACCTCCACTTCCAGCAGTCAGCCCCTCTCTGACACAGCTGTGATTAGTGGCTACATGACACATGTTTAAGTTCATCAGAATACATCCTTGTCACAGGTACATCAGGAATTCCTCAGTTACACACGTGTTCATGGCTGATGCTTCACTATCTTGACCCTAATAGCTTTGTGCTGTTTAAGAAATTAAATGTGAGTGAGCCCTGCTCTAAATCCCGACTAGCTTTACAACTGGCATGTAGAGGTCTCCAAGCAATAATCAGCTGAAATCTTGTGTAATCACTTTTTGGGGCATAAACATATATTCAGCTCCCATTACCCATAATTATCCAGCTGTAATAAGACCCACTTCACTAAGGTCTTCTCCATCTTTGGTGGACGACTGTAGATTAGTGATAGCAGGAGGCCTCCGTGGTTACCACAGTCAACCTGGGCCTGAAAATGGGTCAGCTGGTTTTGTGTAGTATGGAGCCCAAACAGATGCGCCCTGCTGAGCCTGACTTGGCTGCCTTCAGGGCTAGGCCAGGTGTCACTGCATCATGTCCCCAGAGTGAAGGAGATGACAGCATGGAGACCCCTACACAGAGGCTCAAGAGGGTCCCAACCCAGCTGACACCACTGTATCAGGACGGAAGCTGGGCTGGCTCTGTGCACCCACCGAAGCACCTCCGCAGGAGTCCTTCTGAACCCACCTTGGGCTGCTCCTTCTCCCTCAGCCCTGTTACACAAATGGCCAGGCGCTAGCTGCACTAACTCAGATGCCCACTTTGTCCCATTTTTGAAACCGTGGTGCAGATGATCCTGCGCTTCTTCATCACTCTCTCTGTTAGATGAGCTACAGGCTGCTCCAGGTCTGGACCCCCTGTTCCATAATCTTAACATTACTTATGTTTGACCTGGATCCGTACAGCCATATGGCTTTCCTGTCTTCTGTCACTCAATCGCAAATGCTGTTCACTGATAGACTTGATCCTCATTTCCAGGCTTTACCCCTTTCTTTCATGTCCCGTGCTAGAAGACCCTGATGATGCTCCTTCGGCCATGTCCAGCCTTGTACTCATAGCACTCCTTTGTATCGCTGATATTTTTTCCACATGGTTGACGTTTCACCTGTATGATGTCAGTGGCCCTTATTTTGCAGTGTAAACTCAGCATCTATCCTTGCTGTTGAGTAAGTTCATGAGCCAAATCAGAATCCCCCTTTCCTCATAGATAATAGACACAGAGCAGGATGCACAGGGTTCACAGCAACCAGCTTTCTGCCTTCTTTCTAGCAGCTGCTTCTTCATCTGGTGTATTTCTGGATGGATGGCATCCAGCTCCAGGGCAAATACTGCTCCTCTAGGAATGTTCTTGGAATCCTCTGTCTGAGCTTGGTCTGTGAGTCGAAATCCACTGAGCACATATAAATTGGTCCATTGCTAGTTTGTGCTGGAAGGCCCCACTGAATATAGGAATATGCCAGGAACACAAATCTCTCAGATCCTCTTTTCAACTGAAATGGCTTCTTCTCACTCACTTCATTTACCTTTTGGCTTTGTCCTGGCCAGCTAAGACTGATGAGTGCTCCACACACCATATCAAAGATTTGCTCCATCTAGGCATAGATCACACTTGGGAAAGGAGTTGAACTCATTACTGCAATTGGAGGTGGTCCTGCAGGTTGCCTGCTGGATGATGCCCTCTGAGTCCTCTGTCAGCCATTTATTTGGTAGTATAGTAAAATAAGCCAAGTGAGCCTATCAAAGTTTTACCCCTCATATATAGCGGGATTTTGTATTATCTGCAGTTGGGACAGTCTGACCTTTGGTGGTATAGCAAATGAAAAAAAAAAGAAAAAAATTCTTTCAATGCCCAAACTAGATCAAGTCTGCTCTGATTTGTGTCAAGTCCATCACTTGTGTTTGTTCAGTGATCGCACGTTTAAGGCAAAGGTTTAGTTCCTATATTTTGTGCAGCCTGAACAGAAGACTTAAGAATCGGACTTCCATTTTGAGATACCTTTATTTCTTCACTTTTGGAAAATGATAAATTACTGTGAGCAATTGATCAGATCAAAATGTACAAAATCACTCATAACCTGTATATGTCAAATTCCAAGGCAATTAGGCCATTACTAGTGAAGAAAGACAGCACAGAGGAAAAACATGTTTTCACTATGACCTGGCAGTTCACTGACTCAGAGACAGCCTATCTGAACCAAATCTGGGAAGCAATCGGAATATTTCAACCAGCTGGGATGGATAATGCTGACACACCCGAGACAGAGCCAATATCTGTATCTCACAGAGGCAGTAACAGCACCCTGTAACTAACAGGTGTCGTTGTTCCAGAGGCTTTGAATGATCCCACCCTAGTTTTATTCTAATAAAAAAACGTTTAATTTGCATCCACGTTGACTGTCCAGAGGCCTCTGATTGCTGCGAGTAGGTAGGTGCTGATTGCACAGGTGATCAAATTGTACGGCTCTTTGAGTGACTCTCGTTCCCCGTTGCAGTGCCTGGACGGCACATCACGCGTGAGTACGGGAAGGAGCGTGCCTTGTTCCTTTAGCCCAGGCAGTGTTGTTCACTCTGATACCGAGGGGAGCACCCAGCTCCTTCGCTGCTACTTTGCAGATCTCCTTGAGAACGAACAATTGCTTCTTTCTCAAAGGACATCCCATTAATCAGTTTGTGAATGCTAATGTATATCCCTTTGCCAATGGCTTATCAACCCTTTCTCTACTTGTTTTCAGGGTAGATCCAGTACTTGGAGATATTGACATGACATTCTACTCATGTTTGGAAGCCTATGGGACAGGAATTGCTGGTCTCGCCTCTTATTCCTCCTCTTTGGCTATTCACGGCATAGAAATTGTTGAATGGCTGCTGTGCAGACTTAGGGAGAAGGTAGGGTGAGTCATACTTGTATCGTGAAAGTATCTTTTATTCCAGGATGTTCTTTCACTGGAGAAGTTCATAGCAAACGGTTGGGCCTAGGGAACCTGAATCTGACGTCGTGCCACCTATATAATTTCTGCTGTAACCTATGAGTTCACTGTGAATTCATCTCTTTCACATGCCTTGAAAAAGAAAAACATCTGTTATGATTTCAAGTGGGCATGCCGAAGCCTTGCTGGTCCAATTGCTACAGGGTAGTATGAGCCTTCTCATTCTTTGGCAATGGCAGAAGATCCTTAATGCTAATAGAAATCCATGAATGGTAGCAGAGGTTTTGCCTGGTGCCTCTTCTTTATTAAAGTTAGTAAGATAGCTGCAAGCTATGGTGTCTCTACCTCCTCCACTCTAATTATCACTTAGAAACTAGCGCCAGAGTAATTAGTTCATTGCTGAAGAACTTTACATCACTTTTCTTAGCAGATCTCATATCCCATACAAGGCAACAATTCGCAGCTCTGAGTCCAAGTACAAGAGGGAATTCCAGCTGGGACTGGGGAAGAAAAAAAGCATTAACATTAGATTACTTCAAACCAGTTCATGTAGTGCATTTCCTCCACTAGCGCTCCACCACCCACCACCCCTGCTGGCTTTGGATTCATCCGATGAACATCCAGTTGAATGTACATAACACACAACACTCACAGTGTGCATAAATGTGATAAAATTCAGTTCTTATCTCCGTGTCAAAGGGCCCCAGGCTGTGGATCACAAATGTAAATGAGTGCAGCTGAACGCTTTTCCATTTTTGCTTTTGTTTTTACCATGGGGTTTGAAATGTCACATTCTGTAATATAACTTCCTTTTTCTAGTCACAAACAAATGACATCTGGCCACTTTCAGTAATAAACTTGAAGAGAGGGGACATTTCCTTTCAGCTTGTTGGGCCCCTTCTTTAGCCTTCAAATTCCTACAAGAGCTGGGGAGAAGAAAAACGTAAAAAAAAAATAATCCCCTAATGATTAAACTCACCGATGAAAAAAACTGTCCTTCAAGCCTCTGAGTACCGTTTGCTTCACACAATCTCAAACATCCCAAAGCAGTTAATGTTTGAGGAGCTGTTTGCTGCTCCCACTCTCGTTCTTACATCAGACAGGAAGCCCTCGCAGGAAATGAACGTTCCGTCAGCCGTCTTCTCCCTCAACACCTTGGACTTACAAGTCTAAGACAGAAAGCATACAAGGAAGAATTAAGGTGGAGTAAGAGCACTGGAGAGGCAGTCCAGACACCTCGATTTTCCTGCCTGGCACAACATTCGATTTTCTTTCCAGAGACGATTCTGTCAAGTAAGCTGGGTTTCACTGAGCAGGAAGGTTTCACTACCTATCCCACTCAGGGACTTGTCATTCAGGGTTGTGTAGGCTGAGTCTACTTTGTCTCTGTGTCATCTCAGTGGGCATTTTCAAAGGAATACAAAGAAATGAAATACCACTTTTCCATTTCATGTGAAAGAATGGCCTCCCAGCCCTTGATGTATCCCTGGCCTGAACATTCTTGTCACCATAACGATGTGGTGCACCTC
>NW_009605697.1:5452-6232 GCF_000690535.1 Cariama cristata | reverse complement strand
GTGTGCCGGTGGAAAGAGTGCGGTTTTGGTCGGACTCACCCAACTTTTTTTTGCCCGGGAGCAGAGGATGGCTGAAGTTATCAAGATGAATAAAAATTGGGGAAGTTGTTGTGAGTAGGGGAAATGAAAAGCTCTTTTCTTCTTTGTTTCTTGGTCATCAGAAATAGCAGACACATCATTTTAAAGATTAGATTGTTCAGGCCAAACCACTGCCAATGGTGCAACGTGTAGTAAGTCTGGAAGAGGCAATTTAGCGACTGTACAAGGAACCGCATGGCCTCCTCCTGATGGTCTACAAGAGCTTCTTTCAGAGCTGATTCAGGACAAGGGGACGATTTCCTATGGTTCCTATAGCCCAGAGAGTGGCACCATCCCTGCCACCACAGCCAGTTAAAGGTTTTCTAGATAAATGTTTTTTTCTTTCTGCTGAAAACATGAATGTACTGAAACTGATTTCTGTTGAAAATATCAAAATGCTAAATGGCAAGGTGCCAGTTCTGACTCCATTTCTGCCTGCCTGCCCAGCCAGTTGCCTGCTCAGCTCCCTTCTCTCTCTCTTGGCAGACGCAGGACTTCTGTTGCAAAGTGTTCAGAAAAACACCTTTCGCTTTCAAAACACTAGGAAGTACCATGGCAAGATTCATAGGGTTTTGTCAAAGCAAATGAGCAGCTATTGCCAATGTAAAGCTAGAGGGGACTGCGGGAGCCAGAGAGAGATTCAAACTTCTGGACTATCATCATCACAATCTGAAACAAGAAAATTTATTTTAAAAAAAGGTA
>NW_009605697.1:353-5421 GCF_000690535.1 Cariama cristata | reverse complement strand
TTTCCCATGAACCCACAGAACAGTAGAAGGCCTTCAAAGGTTCTGTGGAATAAGAGGCCGGTGTGTGATTTTCCTTCCAAAGGGCACTGGCAGGCCATACCAACCCAGGTGAGTTCACTGACGCTCGTCTGCTTCCCGTTCAGGCTGTAACAGGTACAGCGGCTTTGCCATGCCATTACGGGATGCAGCATCTTCTAGACCTCTTTAAATGCAGCCCTCTCCTTTGGAGGTAAGTCGCGTCCCCCTGGGACTCACCAGGAGCACATTTCTGTTTAGGAAAATGCAAGTGAAACTCTTGTGGCACGCAAAGGACATTCTCTGCATTGATCCCATCGTGTCCAACAGAGATGGCAAGTTTTTACCTATTTGCCAGTGTGTGGTCCCTGGGGCCATACAAGGCTTGGAGGCCTTACAGGCTGTGTGTGGTCCCCGGGGCCATATGAGGCTCGGAGGCCATTACAGGCTGTAAAAATTTGAAACACCCACTATAGAAGACAGTGAGCTGGCAGGTCTGCTGATGCTAACATCACCAGGTCACATTTCAGCCCTCTTCCACACCCACCCTTATCTTGCAATGATCCATTAGGAAGGGAGACTCACCCTTACCAAAAAAAAAAAAAAAAGGCACCAAAATCCAACAGCAAGAGTAACAGAGTCATGTGCTGCAGCAGCTGGGGTGTTTAAGGAACACAACATCTATCGCGTGAATCACGGCGGTATTGTGGGGATTGTTAACGCCTAGGGCAGGTTTATACATAGCTTATCATGGAACTCTCTGAAGTGGTGGTGAATTGTTAGTGCCATTGTGCAGTCTGCAAGATTTTGAAATATTGCCTGGTAATAGGCGAGAGGAAAAATCTAACCTGGGGGCTGTTGCTCCCTGGCTGCCCTTGCTTACAAGGTTTGTCTCTTAGCATGTCACCAGCCACCCGATGCTCTGCCAAGGAGGGGCTAGACTACCTCAGCATCAGCTCCCCCAAATGCCGTCGCTGTACCATGGGGGCAAACACATGGCATTTAGAAATAAGAATATAAGTTCTTTGTAAATATCCACGTCCATCTACAGAAAGGTCCACTGTGGAAACAAGCAACAGGGCCAGCAAGCCTACTGCCGTTGCGAGGCTTACAAAATCCCACTTCAAAAAAACCCCTGAGATTTAAACTGTTATTATAATGGACTGATCTCTTCCTCTGTTGCCTTCTGAGGTTGTGATCCCCCAATGCTTATGCTTCTCACAGCTTCTCTCTGTCGCAAGGGCTTCTAGGAAAAATAGTACGAGATCTCCCAGGACAAGTCACAGCACGTGGCCGTGCTGACTTCTATGGTGAGATGAAGGAAAACACAGCAACAATGGCTAAAGACAGTTAACTCTAACCCCCCTCCTCTGCCTGGGGACACAGGAGCTCAGGCCATGTCACTGAACGTGAGCTGCTGACTTCAGAGCCTGCGGTTGCATGCTGTTCCCATCCCCAGTTCAGAGGGGATGCTCTGGGAGTCAGCTTAGCTTTCTAGTCCATGAGAAGGTCACCCATAGTTTACATTTTCCAATATTTTCATGGTGACTAACAGTGTTATTGAACTCTGAGAAGGACAATCTTTCTGGCCCTGGGTGACCAGCTTGTTTTACAGGTCCCAGCCTCATCTTTGGCTCTCCCCACTTGTAGCCTGTTTTGCGAACACTTCCTTTGTCCCTGAAACATTGTGGTCCAGTACTCTACAGCCTGTCCCACATCTCCCCGACCTGCTACAAAATCTCTTTCCAAAAGTTATAATTCATCAGTTTATTCCTGATGAGAGTAGTTGATCAAAGCAAAAATGTGGCTTGTTGTGCTTGCCAGTGTCAGAGAAGCCCACAGCATATCTGATGTAAGCACCCATCTCCACGGCAGTTGAACTAACTGGAATCATGGTTAGCTGCACGCTGCCTTCAGAAAAAGGGCTCAGCTGGGGCTAGCAAGTTAGCTGGGGTCCCTGTGGGGGAAAAAACTGACCTTGTGCAGAGAGCGAATGAACGCTGAGCTGACCCCAGCTCTTCCAAGGCCTCCGAGAAAAGCCCAGCGCAGAGGGGGGACGTGGGCACGGACGCGGGGCTCCCTCCCACCCGCTTACAGTACGCAGGCAGCAGAAACATTGCCTGGCTTGGAAAAGTCACAGTGCTGGTGCATTGCTTGACTGGCATGAAGAAGTTTCTGTGTTTATGGTAAAACGACCAAAAACAAGGCCTGAGAGGATTCTTTTATAATCAAGATCGTTTTCTGTCTCACAAGCAGGAAAGCAGAGGGGCATTGCAAGAGAGGGAGATTTTGTTAAGTGGATTAACATATTAACTAAAAATAAAGATTGGACATATTTGGAATTCTAGGATAATCTTGCTTTTCTAGTGACAATAGAAACCACTCAAACCTCCCTCCTCTGCTTTCTGTTGTGCTCGAATTTGTACTAGCCAGTTAATTCATGACTTTATCTATGTTGTGCATAAAAAAGATATGTCTATGCCTAGAGCACATGCTGACATTTAGGTCCAGATACTCTAGTGATTGGCATGTTTTGGTTCAGCAACTACATGCTGAATAGTTTACCAGAAGTTTTCTTTTTAAAGACAAAATTGGTCTTTTTTGACTTAATTACTTCACTTTTTTTTTTTCCCATACAGCATCTCCCTTTCGTCTTGTCCATCCAAACTCACGAACCTGATCAGGGAGGGGATTTTTTTAAAACCTCCTACAGTCTCTGCTTAGCCTAACACTTCAAACCTCTCGGCCCTCCCAACAGCGGTCCTGCTGCTGTGCCTGAGCCCAGCCAGAGCCCGGAGCTGTCTGAGCGATGGAGACATCCCTTGGGGATAACAGTGCCCACCTTGAGCTGTACTGGCTCCGCTTGGCCAGTTCCAGTCCTTGAGGAAACTCATTTCAGCTGGCTTGGGTACCTACTGGTGTGCTGAGACCTGCGTGGTGCTCACCATACGACGTGCAAACACATGTAGGCTTTTGCCTTTCCTCACAATCACGGCTTTTTCTGCTGCAAAGACATGTTTGGCTAAGCAATCTGATATATGGACCTCCGGTTGCTCTGGGCTCCTTAGCACGGCCTCCTCCCTCGCATTGAAAAACAGTCTCACAGGTGGCCAGAGGATCACCCCAGGACCTTGGCCCGGGGGATTATCTATGGTGTCCTCTTAGGAGAGCACCCAGAAAGCCCACAGCTCCACAGGGGCACAGGGACTCCCTGCCTCCGCTGCCAGCATTATCTCCAAGTTGCGTTAATGAAGGTAACTGATTTATTTTCCCTTCTGTCAGCCTCCAGGGGAGCCTCTTGGTGCCCACACTCAATGCAGACTTGGCGACTAGTTTTCCCACTGCAGCTCAACGTTGTGGGGGTTTCAGACCCCCCTCCTCCAATTCACAAGGAGCCCCATGGGGGGTTATTTTGGCTGGCCAGCAGCGGTACAGCCCTGGGCGCGGTGTGTCTGTTGGGCAGCAAGCAACCATTTCCCTTCTCAGTGGGGCAGATCTATCCCACGACTCCTATCTACCCTGCTGTCTTGCAACTTCAAATTATTTCTCCTTTCGAGCTGCAAAGACAGCTGAAATCTCTCAAGAATTAATGAAAAATCAATGCCAGAGCATGGGTTTACATGTGTGTGTGTGTGTGTGTGTGTTTATGTATGTACACATGCATACACAGACCGCGCCATTTCAGCGGGGGACTTTCTATTTTACATTCTACTCGGGCTAACACTTGCACTTTAATACCAGATATCACTGCGAGACATAATGAGGGTCATTAAATGTATTTATTAGCTTATTAAACTGAGCTGCCTTCACTGTTGCAGCTGGCCTGTGTTTTATAGAAACCCCAGCAAATCCCCAAAGTCACACAACAGGAGCCCAACACACTTTAGCTGATGACAGTGTAAATATCAAATTTACTAGGGCTAGCAAGTGGCAAACACGGTTCTGGTATGTCATTTAAAAACCTGCCATGAGGCATAGTACGTAATTCTCAACTCATAAGGGTAGAGTTGCTTTGGAAGGAAATATGAGAAGAATTTGACAGGATTTAGTGATATTTTCAGGGATATGGTTTAATTACAAGCAGTCAGGAAGCTCTTAGATACTAGCTGCAGGTCTGACCCAATGACCATTGAAGTGAGAGGAAGGACTGAAGCTGGTTATATGGGTTGGTCTAACATGGGTTTTAATCATAATACATGAGATAGATATACTTGAAGTGCCCACATATTTATCAAAGTCTACATGGAAAATAAGTTTATATTTTTAGTTAAGTTCAGGCAGAAAGAGGGAGAGCCCAGCAGGTGCTGGTTGTCTAAATGGGGTGTACCTCTGTGGGCGCAGGGAAACGCGTTTATTGTTTTTCACTAGGCAACATGCCTTTCTCACAGGCTGTTGTCTGCAATGCAGCTTTTTCTCGGCTTTTTAAGATATGAATGTTTCTTCTTTCGCACTGAGGTTCCTCATCCTTCATTTCAAACATCTGGGGGGACAGCGATAACGGGGTCTTCTCAGTGCACCCTACGCACGGGTGGAGGCAAGCGTGGTGCCAACGTGGGATAGGGTTCCACTGCTCACCACCTCCTCCCAAGGGCTTGGTTGGGGCGGGGGGGAACACTGCTAAGGAGCCTGGCTACAGCGACACCCCCCAAGCGTGGGGATGGGCAGATGGAGCAGGGAGATCTGCCCCCAGTAAAACCCTGGGAGGGCTGGGCTCAGCCTCCCAGCCCCACAGATGTCACAATGGTTGGGACCCTGGAATTGCGTCAGGGTCGCGTCGCCCTTTAACCTTCGCTTTCCAGTAGACCCACACGTGAGAGGATGATGGGAAAGGCTCCAACCTTCTCAGACGCTTCTTGAGTTGTTCCTCCAGAGCAAAGATGAATGGGCAAGCCCCTGGAGCCATCGGTAAATGCAGTATCAGCCACACTTTTGGCCAGAGATAGCCCTGCATCACCAAAAAGAAATCAGAAAGGGATTAGCCACAAGGACGCACACTCTGTTTTTAAAAGCTCCTCTCATCCAAAGAGCCCTCTCAAACCTGGTCTGGAGGAGA
>NW_009605697.1:0-316 GCF_000690535.1 Cariama cristata | reverse complement strand
AAAAGCCGCTCAGCTGCCGTGAGATAGCTGTGACTAAGAATGATGACCTCACAAAACCGCTGGCTGCCTTAAGAAAAAAAAATAAAAAAATATATCCTGTGTCCCTTTTCACTCCCATTACAGGGAATTCACAAATGGTTTTGCATCATTTTCCATAAAGCAGAAGGAAAACCCCTGCTGAGGTATTTTTACTCTCACTCTATCTCACTGTCCTGCTCTAACACCCACAGTTCTCCTGAAAATACAGTCACTGCTTATTCAAAGTTCAAGTGTAGGGGGACCTTGAGCTGTTCTGCCAAAAGCTTTCCCCTTCCCC
>NW_009605696.1:15436-21660 GCF_000690535.1 Cariama cristata | reverse complement strand
CCAACTGTAATGATTCTGTGATTCTATGACTTATGAAACATGGTGGGTTTCATTAGCATTAATCCAAATCTACAAAATTTACCTTTATAATTGCTACTAGTTGCAATATTGGTTAGGAAAGTGGTACCCTAGTTGAGCTTCTTTGATTCTTAGTTTTATGATTTTGTGGTTTTAACATGAATAGGTTTATTAAAGATCCAAGTCAGTCTTGTACAGTATAATTTGAAATGAGGATCAGTCATGATAGCTGTCCTGGTTTTGGCTGGGATAGAGTTAATTTTCTTCCTAGTAGCTGGTACAGTGCTGTGTTTTGCATTTAGTATGAGAATAATGTTGATAACACACTGATGGTTTAGTTGTTGTTAAGTAGAGCTTATTCTAAGTTGAGGACTTTTCAGTTTCCCATGTTCTGCCTATGAGGAGATGCACAAGAAGCTGGGAGGGAGCACAGCCAGGACAGCTGACCCGAACGAGCCAAAGGGATATTCCATACCATAGAGCATCATGCCCAGTATATAAACTGGGGGGAGTTGGCCAGGAGGGGCTGATTGCTGCTTGGGAACAGGCTGGGCGTCGGTCAGCTGATGGTGAGCAATTGTAATGTCCATCACTTGTTTTTCTTGGGTTTTATTCCTCTTTCTCTCTTTAGCTCCTTTTTCATTACATTCATTATTATTATTATCATCATTATTTGTTTCAATTATTGAACTGTTCTTAGCTCACGGGTTTTTACTCTATCTGATTCTCCTGCCCATCCCACTGAGGGTGGGGGAAGGAGTGAGCAAGCAGCTTCATGGTACTTAGCTGGTGGCTGGGGTTAAACCATGACTATAGCACAAGAAGTCTCCATTAGTATGGAGGTGCGGTGGTGGTGAGCTCTTTTTTGCCTGTAGTTGGTATGTGTACACAGGTTTTGGATGGAGATTCTTTCTGGATATGTCTTTTGCTTGATTGACCAATCAGTTTTTTGTTAATTAGATCAGGTGTTTAATAAATACAATTAATAGGTAGAGAATGTAAAAGAAAAAACTGCTGGATGTCACTGCTTATAAAATAATAGCTTAAAGAAAAGAGCTGATTGGCCAGTCCACTGAGATGTCTGAAGACCTACTAGGCAGTGGTCTCTCTATTGATTCAAAGATGTTGTAAGTTTCATCTCCCAGCAACAGCAAAATGGAGAAGTATAGAGTAGGGCAAGCATAAATCAAATTGGTTAAACCCTGGTAAATTGAAATGAAGAGAAAATCAAGAACAACATCAGACAGAGCAGACAGAGCGGTACTACTACTTCAGCTAAAAATAAGAGGATTTACAATTTCACTTGGAGGTAAGGGACTTCACGCAACAGGCAGATATTACCACCATCTTTCATAGGTGTGTGTTTATGAGAAGTCGGCCTGCTAGTGTGTTAAGAACAACAGAATAGAGGCTTTCTGTCTTTGCTGGAGGTGAGCGTTTCTTGCAATTTTTTTAATTCACATTTTAAATGTAGCTTCTGTTCTCTTTATGTTCCTTTATGTGTGGACAATACAGAAAACATGTCATCTTTGTGACAGGTGCCATGAAAATACTGTGGAAAGAAAAACTGGGGAAGAACCTTGAGTAACTGGAGAACAAAATCTTCTTAAATAAGAGAAGGAAGTCATAAGAACAGGAGTACAAAAAGGTTCATTGAGAAGTGGAGGTAATCTGAAATCAAGGAAAGGAACTACCACTGTAAAGAGTCATGACTTAGCTGGTGTTGGATTGGGAGGAGAGCTGGTGTGAGAGGCTTGTAAGTAGCGAACTGAGAGGCCTAATGATTTGCCACATGAATTCTGATGTGTGGAAACAGGGAGTCAGGGCATAAGTTTCTATAGTGATTTGGCTGTGTGTTGTGGTTTTCCTCCTTTGAGTCGGAGGTAGCAACAGAGAGGAGTTGTCAGAGCATAACTAGCTGCCCGTCTCTTGCACAGGTCTGGTGTGCAAGCACTGTCATGCTTTGTGCCACTCAAAATAGAATGCTAGCATTTTTTCCTGCTTAGTTTTTCTAAGTGGCTGTGAACAAGCTTTTTCATGTAGCAGTTTTGGAAGATAGCATTTACACTGCAATAACAAAGGCCTATAAGGCTGTAATAAAGGCCAGTGAACGATTTAAAATAACAATTTGACATGGTGAAAACCCTTATTCTTGCTTTAAGAAGACTAACAATCATGCAAAAATGTACAAAAAATTATGTACGAAGAGAGGGGAAGAGAAAAGTATGTGTTTGTAGTGACCTTGGGACTGAACACTTCCTTTGGGGATTTGACAGGAATGGTTTACAGATCAGAGAAATAAAAAGCATGTGCAGTAAGTATACAGTTACATTTGTTGGCTAGAATGAAAAACAGAACTTTAGCTCTTATTTTGAGGTTCTCTGTGCCTTTTTTTTTTACTAGAAAACTTGTGATTGTCATTTATTTGCCAAAGTTGTTTTCCTTTTTAGTGTTAAATGTGCTTTTAAGCATCTGAAAATACCTATGGAAGTCAGAGAACAGCCTGACATATACCATGTTCTGGCTCTCCATTGGTATCCTTACGGAGGTTTTTCTTTTTTGTTAGTTTGTTTTAAGCCAAAATAATTTATGTGACTGTGCTAGTAAGCTTTTCATAATGAACTGTATACCCCATAAAGGAAATCGGAGTGGCAGGAGAACAAGGCTGGCTATGTAGTGAGTAGTGAGGAAGGGTATTTTTCATTGGATTTGTTCGCCAGTTTATGTAGACTGCAATAATATTAAAGCCTGCAAGAAACCAGCCCTGCAGAAGCATGTGCTTAGGCATTTCAGCACCCAGTGTGTAGTGTACATGCTCAGCTGAGCAGGGAATAGGTTTTTTCAGATTTTGTCTCTGCTTATTCATCACATGACTGTGAAAAAGTTGTTTCGTTTTCATATTCTCGCTGCCTTTTACACACATCTTAAGTGCTGTTGATGTAGTTTTAGGAAAGGTGCTAATAGACCAAACTCTCCTTCACTTACACTTGTTCCCTCTCTTCCATTTGTAATTTTGACCAGTCACAGCTGGAGGTGGAGCTTTCCTACAGGCCGAGGTCTCAGTCTTGGTTGTGAACCTGTTTTCCTTTTCAGTTTGCTGGTGTTTGAGTGCTTGGGTTATGTCTCCAGCTTCTCAGCCAAAAAGACCTGGTGGTTAAGGATGCTGAGAGCTCCTTTGTTTGCTCATCATCCCAACAACTGTTGGTAGCTCATGTTCACCTCATCGCTGGAAGCAGCTGTGGAGAGTTAGTAGAAAATACCTAGTTGTGAAAGATGTGAGTGAGGATCTGTGTTCTGGTACAGAGGATCTGGTTCTAGGGAGGAGGAAAGAAACAGCCTGTTTAAGATGAAACTTCATAAATTTGTGAGAGGATTTGGTTGTGTTATGTGTACTGTCTATTTTATTTCCAAATTCAAGTTTTGTAGTGTTGTGTGACATAATCACATCAATGATTTGGTGAAAACTGCTGGAAAATTTACCTTTTATTCAAAACTGAGGGTCAGATGTGGAAATGTTTTGTCACCTTTGGCTAGATGCTATAGATTGAACAGTGTTTGCGTTAGAATACGAAAGCAGTTTCTATCCGTTTTCTATCAAAGACAAAGGTGGATTATAGAAGGCCCAGTGTTCCTGGTTTACCTTTTGATCTTGAACTTGAGGGTTGCTAATACCTTTTGCCAGAAAATCTCTGTCATTAGAACATTTTGCTTATTGCATGTGGGAGTAAGGTAGGTAGTTATAATTGTAAAAGCACAGAAAAATAGCCAGTGCTAAAAAAGGTGAGTTTTAATTTGTTCTTTAGTTAATTTATGACTTCTGCTTAAGAAAATAATACGGAATATCTCGCAGGATGCTGTGAACTAGAATGCACTGTGAAGTCACTTAAAAAATCTTCTCAATAAGGAGAGTCTGAAAATGAAGCATCATGCCAGAGAGATGTAGAAACAACAAAGAGAGCTTGGAATGAATTCAAGTTGCAAAACCAAGGAGAGACCAGTTAAATCAGCCTGACCAACTCTATAGTACTCTGAGTACATACACTCATATAGTATTCTGCTATGACTGTCTGCCAGATACCTGACCTTATCCATGAGGGTGTCTGGTTCTCCTACAGGTTGACCCACTTGTTGAGTGAGTATGGGAGGGATGAGGGGAGGGAGACTGTGTGTGTACTGGCTTGTCCACAGCATGAACAACCACCAGCAGGTCTGTGTTAAAGTTTTGTAGTGCTATCATTTATTTTTGTTTTACAGTAGTGGTGAGAAATCACTAATGCAATGCTAAGACTGCACAATTACATTTGCTGTCGTCTTGTGGTTGTAACTGAGAACCGTGAGAAGCATTAACTCAACTGTATGCATGTTTTCTGACATAAAATAGGTTATACAACAAATAGTATAATATTAAGTAGAAAAAAACTGACAAAAAAACCCCAGAAAATGTCACACAGATACAAGACTGACAGATTAACTTCTCTTCCTCCTGCCTGCACACACACTCTGAATTGTATAAATAAACAAATTGAAAGTGCTATTAATATAGATATTTCTGTTTCTGATCTTTTTTTTGGTGTGTGTTAGAGAAATAAACAAACTTGTTTGAACTGAGCTATTTACAGAGCTTACAGGGGATAACCTCCTGTGTTGTTGTTCTAATTAATTGTGGGATTCTCTTGTATCTCTGAAAGACGAAATTTTATTTTTTATTTGGAGACCTTGTGGATAGAAACTGTAGTGCCAGTCAAGATAGTTTGGACTAAATGCATGGTAAAGAAACAGTGCTTCACTGAGCACTAGTGTTTTGTAGAAAGGTACAATGTGAGATAAATTCTGCGTGAAGGTGAATGTGCAAAAAATTCTGAGCTTGTGAATGGTATGCGATAGGTGGTTTTTAAATTTGTCCAGCAGTTACTGGCTATGGTGTATCTAATTAATTATAAAACATCTTGGAGTAAAATTCTAGCTGAATTGACTTAAATTCTATGTGACTGGAGACTAAACATCAAAATTTTATGGAAGCTTTTGTTTGTATCATAAGCTCATTGAATCAGTACGTATATCTTCCTATTTTTTTGCAGAGTGCCTTAAACTGCACAGAGACATTATGGGGCCTCCACAGGCTATCACTGCATAAATAATATGATTTGATACCAATCTGACCTGACTCCTTACCATCACTGTGTCCTTTGCAAACTGACTTTCAATTTACTAGCTGATTACCATCAGTATCAGCGTGAATGCCTGGTGGTTTGTTACTGTTTTGGTGGCACTATTCTGCCTTGGAAAGCATTTGTCTCAAAACTGTGTTAGAGCATCCAGTGGGCAAAATCTCTGGGTAATGGTTCACAGAATCAAATGATATTCTTAGGGAAAAATGGCTAAGAGTTTGGGCAGATGTAGTGAGTGGCTGGCTGTTGTGGTTTAACCCCAGCTGGCAACTAAGCTCCATACAGCCAGTTGCTTGCTCACCTACCCCAGTGGGATGGGGGAGAGAATCAGAAGAGTAAAAGCGAGAAAATTCGTGGGTTCAGATAAAGGCAGTTTAATGGGGAAAGCAAAAGCTGCGCATGCAAACAAAACAAACCAAAGAGTTCATTCACCGCTTTCTGTGGGCAGGCAGGTGTTCAGCCATCTCCGGGAAAGCAGGGCTCCATCACACGTAGCAGTTAATCGGGAAGACAAACACTGTAACTCTGAATGTTCCCCCCTTTCTTCCTCTCCCCCCCAGCTTTGTATGCTGAGCATGACACCATACAGCATGGGATATCCCTTTGGTCAGTTGGGGTCAGCTGTCCCGGCTGTGTCCCCTCCCAACTTCTAGTGCACACCAGCCCACTCGCTGATGGGATGGGATGAGAAGCAGAAAAGGCCTTGACTCTGTGTAAGCCCTGCTCAGCAATAGCTAAAAGATCCCTGTGTTATTGACACTGTTTTGGTCACAAATCCAAAACGTAGCCCTATGCTAAGAAGAAGGTGATTAACTCTATCTCAGTCAAAACCAGCACACCATTCCTCATTAGTAATTGGTACCCCAGTGCGTGCATTCAGTTGCACCTAGAGAGTACCAGTTGTGCTTTTAATATATCTGCAAGGCTTAAGTTGTTAGGTGATGAAGGAACGGGCTGAGAAAAAAGAATATTCTCTATCAGCATTATTCATGAAGTGGAGAACATGACTGAGTGATGTTTGGTATTTTTTATTAAACA
>NW_009605696.1:0-15405 GCF_000690535.1 Cariama cristata | reverse complement strand
AAAGAGTGTGGAAGGTACAAATGATGACCCTTGGAGTTTGCTTTATACAGTCTTCCCTAGAAATGGAAAATGGATTGCTTTGAATGCATGGAAAGATGGTTGCCATTAGCACCTCTGTGTAGGAGACAAGGATTACATTATATGGCAAGTATGACCCTTAGAAGATGGAAGAAAAATTGGAAAGCCATAGCTGAATGCTTTTGGGTAGGCAAAACCACATCTTGAATTGTTGAGATAACCCCAGGCTGTCAGTGAATTTTTCTCTTCTCGTTTTAAATTTAAAAGTTAGACTAGCACAATGATGAAATAATATTCAACTTTATATCCACTTGCTACTCCAGCATAAGTATGCTATTCATGTGCCAGGCCTTTAAGATGTATGGCAGAGAGAATCTACACTTTTACAACCATGAAGGTGCAGACATCTTCCTTCTCTGTGCAGACAGTAGCACATGTAGCACGTGTATGATTGCAAAAAAATGAGAAAATACTACAAAAAACAGTTGAGCATTGATTTTCCATTGAAGCTTGAGATGAAATAGTGAAAGTTTGGGTATTTATGAAAATGTGTGAGGGAAGGAAGGCTCAGGGATGCTTTAACAGAATCATGTTTTTACAAGTGAACCAGCAGTGAATTCACAGCAATGATATTTATGGTATGTAAAGACTAGCCAATTTCCAACAGTATAACTAAAGAATCAGAATTATGTAGGCAAAGCTATAGGGTGAAAAGAGGGGAGGAAACTGCTTCCTTTTTTTACCAACTTTTTACTGCAGGCTGGAACTGACAGGAGGAAAACATCATATACCTTGACCTTACTATGTTTTGCTGCAGCTTGTTCAGTCCCTCTGGCAATGCTGATGTCTTAATTGAAAAATGGACAGTTTCTGAAAGTATATTAATAATGACCTAAACTATCAATGCAGCAGTAATTGTACCTGTAAGATAACACAATAAAATGTGTTGTCCTTTCCTAAAGGAGATGCTTTTCAGTTTGTGGCTGTGATTTGCTCTTAGGATGATTGCTCAGTTGTGCTATTTTTCAGCACCTTGTAACACAGACTGTTAAAAGCAGTTACACTGACCCGCTTACTGGCTTTCGTGTTGGGTCTAATATGTGGTTATTGATGGCAAAGTGTAAAACTTCTCACTTGTCTAACCTGCCCTTTTGACAGATGATTGCTTTGTTGATAATACATTAACCCCCTCAAAGTACAAAACACTGAAGATAATTCTGCAAATTGCACAGAACAACTGTTTTGAATAGAAAGAAAAGGGCTTCTTGAGTGTGACTGACTAGTCTCTGTAAAATAAGCAAGAGTAATAGAAAATTAACTGATACTTCACTTAATCGTATTAGTTTTCTGCTTGCAGATTCTGATTACAGACAGCTTCCCAGTAAGTTTTCCCTTCCACATCTCTTCACTATCTGTTATTGAGAACCAGTGCAAAGTTGAGTCGGGATGACTTTAACCCGTGCAAATACAATCATTCCAGCAAAGAGAACTATGTGAAATCTTATTTCTCCCTTGAAAACCTTGACCTCCTATCAATGGCAGCCAAGCAGTACTGTAGCTTCTTGAATGTTAGTGGAGCTGAAACAGTTACAGCAAGCTTTTGCCTCTGCCCTGAGCTGAATTCCAGTTTTTTAATGAGCTCTTTCATAGGAAAGGGCATGACTGAAATGTCTATTGGTATTGTTTAGGATTCTGGCTTCTCCTTTAAGTATCATATCAAAAGCTTGAAAGTTTCTTTACTTTTAGGAAAATGGGCTTTACCATATAAGAGTATTTGAGCAAATAGCGTTTTAGGAAAACAGCTTACTACTTTAAGACTAGCAAATAAGTTTTACTTGATACATTGCTCAAACAGACATTTGTTTGATACGTTGCTCAAAACAAACCAGGTGGGAAATCTGTTAGGAGTCTCTAGTGCTGTCACATTTTGGAGGAAGCTGAGTGCTCCCTACCGTTTAACCCTGTGTAATGTGTGTATAAACATACCTAACTGCAATGACCTCATTCCATTGCTGCTAATTGTCTGGTAATAATTGCAGGTCTTGTGCTGTGATTTAAGCACATGCTGGATTTGCAGTGGTCTGCCTCTTAAAGTTAAGGCTTCGTTGTCTTGCATTCATTGTTTTAGTTAATGAGACAAAACATGTGCTGTTCAGAGAACACATAGTCTAAACACTTTGGTTTTTTTTTTTACAGTGCTCCCCCTTTTTGGGTTTTAAAAAACCCAACCCTTATTTTACTGGGAGAATAGGGTTGTTACCTTTTAGTTGAGAAAATTGTCTTATAGAAATCTACTATGTCCAGAATTATTACGGTTTGTCATTGATGCTTAATAATGCTAAGACTGACAAAATGTATGCATGTGGTTGTGTGATACATCCCCAAGTGTTAGCTCAGAATTCTAAGCTCTCTTTGAAAGGAGTGGTAGAATATATCAGATAATTGCTGCCTGGAAGGCATGTTATATTCAAAGCAGCTTAGGAGCAGATGTGTGTGGAAGATCTGTTTGGTTTTGTTGATTTACTTTGTGCCTTTTTGGAAATGTTGAATGTGAGGCCAGGTTCAGGTTCAACTTTGTAAAGTCTAGCAAAATGGAAGCTTTTTATGGATAGAACCATGTCTTAATGGTAAGTCAGCAGCCCTTGCGTCTGTTCTTGGCTCTGCCACTGATTTGGTGGATGACTTAGGACAAAGTGTTTCACCCCCCTGAATCCTCTTTAAGTTGGTGCCAATAATACTAGCTTCCTTGGTCAAACACTTTGAGGTAAACTAAGTTATTACTATATTTGTCTTGAGAAGTGGTTTAAAATTGGCTCTTGTTTCCTGTTCAGCTGAATACAAATGTGATGAGCTTCCACATTAATGGCATCCTTATGGTGAAACACTGCTCCTGTATACTTTTTTAAAAAATTTGAGGGCTTTCAATCTTTTTAAAGTGAACAATGTTCCTCTCCAGTGATCTGCAAGCCACTTTTGTGGTGGTTTTTTTGTTTCTTTTTTTAGGTGGGTTGAAATACAGTGGGTACTAACATGTGCCCAGCATGCAATAAATAAAATAGAATTTTCCAACATACTCACTGGACTAATTATCAAACAGGAATTAACCAAACTAAAATTTAATAGTTCGTGTCAAAGAATAGCAAGGCTGGACTATACTTTGCTAAGGCACTAAAAGATGCTAATGAGCTGTTCATTCGTACTGATGGGATGAAAATGAAGTGAAATCTAATGTTTCTTTGCAGCTCTTGGGTTTTCCTTGGTTGTGGTTCACTTGTAAGGGTGGAGTTTCATGTGACTGCAAGCTTTTTTAAATTAATTAAAGCAGTTTCTGGTGTCTATTAGACTACAGGTTCAACCTTTACAGAGTTGTTTCTTATTATTAAGTTGATGAATTTTAGTGTCTTGACTCTACTGTGAAGAGAATTAGCTTCCTCAGAAACAGTTCAGAAAACCAAAATTTGTTACTCGCCTCTATTAATTTTATTTCAGAGATGCCTGCAACAGGTATCTGCAGCTGCAGTATATCAAAGTAAGTAAGAATCCTTAGTGCAAAGAGCTTAGTTTGAACAAGCCACAGATACAAGTTCTGTATATATTGAGAAACTTATGGAGAGAGAGAGCGAGGCTATGCTGTACTTGAGATCCTATAAAACAGGACAGTGATGTCTGAACTCAGTGAGATATCTGCAATTAAGGAGAAATGATGATTGTGTGTATTGTATACAAGAAGGGTAGTATAGAGAGCAGCAAATACTGTCATGGACAGTTTTCAAGCTCCACAGAGAGCTGCTCATAGTTTGCTCATGATCCAAAACTCACAAAGATAAATATTTGAGGTACTGTATTATTATTAAATGTCTAGAGTAGTGTAGACTTGAGATACTATGTTAGGGAAAACGAAACACATGGAATTCAGTAGAGTGGTGTATTTTCACGAGGTGAGGAAATGGTTTCATAGTTACCCAAAAGGAGTTTGTTAATCTCTTCTAAACAATAGCTTTGTATTTCAAGCTTCTATTAGCTTGAACTGGAAAGAAGGTTTCTTTCTACTGTTAAGTCATGTTACTGATGAGAGGGTGAAGGAATAAACTTTTTGAAAGATTAGAATGACTGTGGTCTGAGATAATACACTGAATAAGGTACATGAGATGTTCTACATGAAAGAAGCCAATACCACTTTTGTTCCTGCAGTTACTTGTACAAAGTAGTAGTACAAGACATTAGCCAGTGACTGCAATTTTCACTTGGAGGATATTTGAGTAAGAAAAATAATCGGTGCCCACATGCCTTTCTATAGAAGAATTTTTCTAGCTGTGGCCTAACTTCAAGGTCTAAGGGGTTAAATGTATTTTTTAATTCTTAATTTACTGCAACAACTGACTCAACCAAGGAAAAATGTGTAGGTGCCAAGGAAGCTCACAAGTTGAATAAGCTACTAGCCTCTGGGAATTTCATCCTGATACACATGGTACATATTAGGGGCTCTTGTGGGAAAATTGTATTTTATAGAACGTGAAGGGAAAAACAGTATAATTCACAAGATGATCAGAATACCAATGCATTGTTAAAGGAATTTTTACTGTAAGCATAGAACAGACAAGCAGGGGATCAAATTCAGTGGAAACAGATGAATTAAAATTTAGGTTATACTATAAACAATGCATAAGTGAATCTTAACCAGCATGGCTGGCTAGAAGAAACATGTAAACCTTATTGATTTCCTTAAGGACCAAAGGGGTTTTTTTCTCATTTTTACATATCCCCATGAAAGCTAACCAGTTTCAGCCAGACTTGACAAAAGAGATGAAAGTCTGGAGGATGTTAAGTTTTCCCATATTTTATGAAAATTGGTACCTTGTGGAGGGGAGGACAAACCCAAATTAGTGCCACCAGTGAAGGACAGGCAATACAGAGGTTGATACTGACCTTTTCTACTGGCTGTTTTCCTGACCTGTCAGCTGGGATACACATCATCACTTACTGACTCCTGCTCAGAAATGTGGGAGACTGATCGGTTATTCTGCAGGGTGAGAAGCTGGAAGACATCCCTGTAGGGGAGCTTTGGGAACAGGTGGAGATATCCAAGGCACGCAGGCCACACACCTGTGCAGAATCTGAACGAAGTAACTCTGCTGCTTTGAGAACTCCTTGTTTTGGTTAGTTCAAAACAGAGACCTTCCTTCTCCTTCATGTGAGGCATTTAAGCTTTAATGGCTTTGATTCTTTTGGTTGTCCTCCTGTTGTGTAGCCACAGTCTGACAATGTGATGGAATAAGCAGTATTAAAATCTTTTATCTTGTGTGAAACTTTCGAGGCTAAGACACTAGCTTTTTTCTGTAACTTCCAAAAAATCATGCTGCTTTCTTGTAATGTTAGTTCTCTCTGCATGAGCCTCAGCAGATCTAGGGAAGGATGAACAGACTGTGCTTTCTCTGTAGTCCTTTTCCAAACCACCTCAGAGGCAGAAGAGTAAATTTTGAATCCCATTCTTCTGAATTTCTGCTATTGGGGTGGTGAGAAGGAATGGGGAACAAAAGTGCAAGCACATTTTGTCTATCTGTCTTTGCTTTCAGATGAAGCCAGTTAACTACTTCTGGGATTAAGAGGACAAATGAGTCCTTTTATAGACAGTGTCAGCTGGAACATGTCACATGTTCAAAATACATCAGTATTAGTAATGTCTAGAGGGAAATGAACAAAGCAAGAGCTTCTCTAAGGGTAAGAATGATCACAGACAAAGAAAGAGGATGAGTGTTAGGAGGTGGAAAGAATTGCTGATAGCTCCATATCCACATGTTGCTCACAAGTGAGAAACTATCTAGAAAAATTAGAACCAAAGAACTCTGGATGAATTTAATTTGGTATCAGATTCTCAGTCATAACCCTTAATCTGAATTATTTCCCAGCAGTTTGATGGGTTCTAAGCTATAACTGGATCTGCCATTTTGCTTTTATAGTATTCTTATTTAAAAGTATGGTGAAAAAGATCCTTCTTTGTGCTTCCTGGGAGCAGACAACAGGAAATGAATGACCTGTCTTAGTTCAGAGCATTAAAGTAAAAAGATATAGGGTTTGTTTAGAAATCTGTAATAAGCAACTCTTGTCTTCTTCAGTTATTAAGTGAAATTGTTTCAAGGAGAGGAAGTGGGATATTAGCAAAACTTCTATACTTGTTCCCAAAGAACAGTGTTTGTAGTGACTACGTATGTTCTAGGAGAGACTAATCAGAATCAAGTTTATTTTGTGCCTCTTGAACTCTCAGCCACAAACTGAGGGACCAAGAATGTTGTAAACAATATATGTGTAAAACAATTGTTTCAGGGATTTGGGGAACCCTGGAAGAAGATAGGAGAGACAAACCAAACATTGTTTAGCCTCAGATTGGGGATCTTAATGCAGGTTTAGTGTCCTCGATGAGTTGGGTGGATTGACTTGAAGTCCAGACATCACATTTCCTACACAATTGTGTATGCTTTCAATGGATAGAATGTATTGGCACCTGTGAAGTGTTTGGTGTGGAATGGTGAAGGTTATCTGAATACCTTGAAGAGTCATAGCTGTATGTTTTCAGCTGTTCCTGCAAGAAACAGCAGTGGCAGAGGCAGAATTATGGACTCTTGTACATACTTGCGTACTTTTCTGGAAGGAGAGTTGGTTGAGGGATGAGAAAAGAGAATAGCAGAAAGCATTCGGTATAGGTCAATATACAAGTGTAAGGTTGTTTTTTTCTGTAGCTCTGTGGAAATTATCCATTAATTAACTGTGTCAAAGCCATACCCCAAAGTCTCTGCCAAATGCTTAGGTCACTGGCAGACAAAGCTTGGGGCTTTCCTGGAAAAACTCTACTGTAAAAGCAGTCAGTAAGGATACAAAGGTGAAAACTGCGTGGTTCAGTAGTTACAATATTTACATTAACATAACAAAAGAGATCTGTCACTTTATCTTAGCAAGTGTATGTATTTTCTGCAAGTAAGGAGGAGGCTTGAACATAAACACTTTCACAAGCTGTTTTTTGTAGGTTCACAGGCAAAATTAACATGTTAAATACAGAAATACATTCGGCTTGGATGGTTGTTCCAACAGAAATATCAAGGGGTTTTGTGTTGAATAGCCTCCTATTTAAAACACCTTCCTTAACCATGTCGCAGGTGTAAACAGATTGCTAATGAAATAGCAAATGTTGCAATCTAGAGAGGCATTATTAGCAGAAGTAACATCAAAGGAATGTGATGGGGGGGGGGAGGGGAGATGAAAGTAACAAAATGAGGCTTACCTTGGATTAGTATGAACTAATACCTAAACTCATATTGACAAGATTTAATTGTAGGGAGATGCTTAGAAAATAGATCAGGAGGGAATGAGGCAGGCTGAGAAGCTCATAGTGAACAGCAAATATATTGGTTCATGTTGGATATATGTAGGAACAGAAGTGGCTTTTGCGGTTTCTTTAAGAAAAGGCACTGCAGCATACAGGCAGAAGAAAAGTCCCTCCAGCCTTGCTGCAAGAGGATGCAGACAATTCCTTCTCCTATAGGACTTTGCTGTGTGACACCATGGGAGGAGACTCATGGAAGAGAAGGCATTGCCTTGTGGAAAAGGGACAACAGCTTTAGAAGTTTGGTCTGAGACTGTTACTAAAATGAAAGTGTGCCATGTGGAATCTGGTGCTTCTAGGATTCATCTAGTGAGACCTGGTTTCATTACTCTGGATTAGAGATTACCTGAACATGTTCAGAGTTTTCTGTTGTTGCTTTACTTTGTAGCCACACATTGTTGCATAAGAAGGTTAAGGTTATTAGTCTTTTCTAAAACAAAAAGGACAGATTTATGGTATATGTTGGTTTCCAGCCTTAAAATTGAGGCCAAGTAGCAAGAATCTGTTTACCCATACATGCTACTCTGAAGAAATTTAACTCTATCCCAGCCAAAACCGACACAGAAGTGCTATACATCTCTTACCTGGAGGCTTTAAGGTTATTCTGTGAAGGAGAACACTTCCACTGCTACTGTATGTTCAAATCTGCAAGCCCATTCTGGGATGTTGTAAGTCTGAAGCACAGTGTGTTTAGTGCCACAGACAACTAGTTTTACCAGACTATTGCTGTGAAGCATCATACAAAGATGGGGCTAAGATTAGAAAGATGTGAGGCTGATAACATGCTGCTTTCTGAAAGCGTATTAATTCCACTAGCATTAAATTATCTTTGTCATATTCTTGCAGTTTTATGTATGTTTCCTATAGCTACTGTGTGTATTTGTGGGAGCTTTACTGTGTCTCTGAAAGTAATTGCAGATTTGAAATACCCCAGTGCTCTGTGTTCATGCACTGATATAGTAAATAGAACTTAAATGTATTAGGTGGTTTAAAGGATTGACAGTTACAAGGCAATATTTACCAGCATGTGCTGCTCAGTGTCCTCTTAAGATAGCTGCTGTCACAGTCTGAAGTCACAGTAGTTGGTACTTATTATTGGGAAGTGTTGTGGGAATCTTTTGGTGAAAGTTTAGACTAAAATTTGAGAGAAATTATTCTTATCTGTTGCTCTAAGGCTTCAGCTAGGCCATTGTAAAAAGGCATGCATGTTTGGGGTTGTCTTAAATGGCTGGTTTTTGCAAGTGTGTTGAAGCTGTGTCAATGGCATTTATGAGCAGATGATTGGGCACCCTATTTATGTTATCTGAATAAAGTGTGTCACAGTTTTACTTTTAGCTCTTCTCAGGGGTATTGCAATTCTTGCTTTTTAACTTTCCTTTGAGGTTTCTTGGCTTTTCCTGATTTTCTGTTCTATTTTTTAAGGGATGGAGAGGAGAAAATAAAACCTCATGAGTATTACAGCAATTCAGTTACCCAGAGTAATTAAGTTAACCTGCAGAAAAGCAGATACATAATTAACTGAAATAGCCAGTCATTCAGTTTGCTGGATGAATGCTGAGATTGCCCTGACTTCTTATGTTTATAAGTAGGTTGTAGTACTAGGTGATAGGTACTTAAAATGGAATTAGAGTTTAAATGGTGTCCTTTTAAAATTCATATTATATGTTTCTCTTGACAATAATTTCCATTTGGTAGTACCTTGTTAAGTGTAGGAAGTTACGTTGTTACCTGGTTTTCTTCATTATGCTCGGTTGGAGCTTAACCTAACTTTCTTTTATCGTGATGTTTTCTTCCCAGTAGGCTACCTGTCTTGCATCCAGTCATTTATTAATGTTGTGAGTAGCACTCCTGTATTGAAAAAAGACCTCATTAAGAATCACGGAAGTTGAAACAATGTGCCTATTTAATAAATACATAAATAAGATTGCTGTCTGGTTTGAGTGTTCTGTATTCGTTCGATTCATAGAATTTTTTTCCCTGCAGTACATTATGTCTATTTATGTGCTACTCCTCCAGCTCACCCTGATATTTTTCTTGGTTCTGAAGTCTTCAAGTAAGAGTTGGTTGTGCCATCATGACTCTGTGTTCGAGTTTTAGATGTGTTTTTAGACTGACTTTGCCATATGTTTTCTGTATTGGTGGGAAGTTCTGTTCATGTGTGTACTTTATTTCTCTACCTGTAAAGTGGGCATCCCTACTATCCTTCTCTCTTGTCTCTGGTGTCTTAAATATTTAAGCTTACTCTTATCTGTGGGAAGGCTTAAGAGTGTGTGTTGCTCGTGATTGTTCTTGAAAGAACAGTTGAATTTGATAGGGCACTCTTTGCTCAGAGTGTTATTTTCTGTCTGTCTTTACTTTTTCTCTTAACTAAAGCAAAATGTTTCCAGTAAGGAAAAGACACTGTTAATTTCTCCTTTCCCCAGAGTCTACCCTGGAGCAGAAGGTGGTTTGATCTTTTGTGCTCTCTTGAGAGGAGTTTGAACAGTTGGGGAGAATCAAGAATGTTCAGTGTCTACTCTTATATGGACCATAATACAACTTAATTGTTTTTTGTTGTGCTGTCTTTTGTGTACATAAGTAAATATTCTTCATGAAGTAACTTCAGGACATTTTGGAAGGTAGTAGTGAATTCTAAAAATAGGTTTCTTGCTATGCGTGTTTTCGATATCTGTCCTTTCATTGCTTCTCTTAGTCCTTTTAATTACGTTAACTAGGTATTGCTTGGAGCACTCTTAAAGTGAATCATTATTAAATAGCAGAGATCTGAGTGTGTGTCTCCTATCTCAAAACCTACAGAAAGCCTATTTATTCATTCCTTCAGGTGACAACCATGTGACCGATTTTTCTGTCTCTTTCAGTGTTTCCTGTAGTCTCTGTCTGAATGGCACTGCATATTGACATGCAGTATCCTGGCGAACAGCCACAGAAGCATTTTTAGTTTCTGAAGCATGTGACTGAGGTTCTGCAACTGACAGCAATTGGCTCCTGAAGATGGAGGTGGAAGTTGGATGCTGGAACAAAAACCTTCTCCTTGCCCTGCTCCACCTCACGGTTCTCTGAACCTTTCAGCTGCCGGGCTTGTATTGGTGTGTTATTGGCTTCGCTTTAGGCTTTTGTACTTATGAACACAGAGTCTTCACAGCTTCATTTTTATTATTGTTAGTGTTTTCTTTGTAGTATATTGGATTATGTGTGCAGGGAGGGTTCTTCAATGCTTGCTCTGCATGAGGCTGCAGATAGACATGTTTCTGACACTGTGACCTTGTTACTGAAGAAAAAGGGTTTTTTTCTGTGTTAATTTCTGTCAGATGACACAGTAATTAGAAGTTGCCCTTAATATGGCTGGTGGAAGGGAAGTGATGGGGAGTGTATGAGTGCTTCTGGGTGGTGTGGAGCAAGGAGGTGGTCTTGGGTGTGAGCCCAGGCTGGGCAGAGGCTGTGTATTGCTGCTGCTGGAGAGGACATGAGGTGGCAGAGGTTCAGCCCTCACTTGCTATGAGCTCTGCCTTGGATGAGACGTACTAGAGCATGTATGAGTCTATAGCAGTTACAGAGTGCTCCCTGAAGGGGATGAGCAGGGCAGAGCAGCATCTGCATGAGGTAATCCCCTTCCAGCTCTTGCAGCCCCAGACTCGGAGCCTGCAGCTTGTGATGCTGCTTGGCGAACTTTTGGGCCAAATGAGGCTTTTCACCCATTGTCTGTTCCATCTACCTCTGTTTGCCCCGAATAAAGACATAGGCTTTTTAGCCACAAGTTGTAGCTTCTTTACCATTCATATGAAGAGTCGGAGGTCATAACTTGGTAAGTGCACTTACGGGTTGCTGTCCTTGGGTTTAGGCGCTCACTGATGGCTGCCAGTCCTTGTAAGTCTCCACAAGTGCCCAAAGGCTCCTGTGTAACCTATGTGTAGTGGAGCTCTGGTAAATGGCAGCTGAACACCATGTTAAAAGATGAACAAAAAAATAGAGGAAGGGAGGTGTTTTAGGTGGCAATTTTCCCAATATGTTGTCTAGCTTGGGAGTTCTAGGTTGAGTTGAAAAGCAATTTTAAAGAAAAAGACAAGCAGATGCTGTAAAAATGAGGCAGTCAAACTTGCACCTGCTGTTTGGCCCTGTTTCATCCTTACCTGTTTGAAATTAAATTAACAGGAGCATCTTGAATTTAA
Source organism: Cariama cristata (assembly GCF_000690535.1). Taxonomy (NCBI): domain Eukaryota; kingdom Metazoa; phylum Chordata; class Aves; order Cariamiformes; family Cariamidae; genus Cariama; species Cariama cristata. The sequence goes on along the minus strand of NW_009605696.1, from coordinate 3,846 downwards.
GAACAAACATGACCTGTCTTGGATATAGCATCATATTTTTAAAACACCTGATTGGTGGAAAGACTTCGGACTACTTCCAAAAACATACAGAAAAATGAGTAGGGAAGCTTGCTTAGAGTTTTGCTCCAATTTGGCTACATTTCTATAAGTGTTTCCCTTTCTCTTTTTGTTTCTTAACAGTGGATTGTATGCAGGCAGTGTTTAGGGGTGTTCCATCTTCAAATCTATGAATATCAGACTTGATACATCTTAAGATTAAGTCTGTCTATTCTGACAATTTCCTGGGGCAATTGCTAGTTTAAAAAAAACCAAAACAAAACCCACCAACAAATCAAAAATAAGAAAGGTGAGGAACCCCCAGAATTAAGTGTGCCAGATTTTGAAAACCCTTCTTGTGCAGTTATCAATCAAATCTACTATGGGAAATAATGTTTTGGATAAAGTATGTCCAAGAAGGGAGGTCTGCCTTGATGTAGAGAAGTTGTAAGCATGACTCCTTTGAAAACGCCTGATACACCAGGATGAAATGCTGATTTCCGTTTTGATTCATGTTCTCTATCAATGTGTACTCTAATTCAAGGAAGAATTATAAATGAGTGTTAACTGAGGGATATTTTGTTAAATTGAAGCAAATTATTGTCGAGCATACATAATTTTGTAGGTTTGAATTGCTTCACTTCACGCAAAGTAAATCATTACATTCCCTTCATTAAAACTGCAAAAAGGTGTCAAGTTTTCTGTTCCTCTACAGTCTTTCTGAGTCATGACCACTAATGAAATTTCCTGCATGTCTGGCTGGTGTAATGCAGTTAATTTTTGTTCACGATGTTTACACTGAATTATTTGTTTACTGTTTTTCAAGCTGTTATTTAATCAAATAAAATACATGGAGAAAACATATGCTAGAGGAATACAAAGGGAAGAGAAATACGTTGCAATAAGAGAAGGAAAAGATTAGAGTTGAAGCGATCAAGAGTTCAGATTCAAGTCCAGTGATGAATTGCAAAAGGTATTCCAGAGTCTTTTTCCTAAGCTGTTCATGGTGTTCTATGTTCTTTGACTAGTCAGGCTTTGTCTGAATGTGTAATTACATTGTTGAGTAGGTTTGAAGTCCAGTTGGATTGGTACGAGTGAGAACATGGAGTTCAGTACAAACCCGTAGTTCACTAATTCAGTGTTTTGTTATGTCAGTTTTATTTTAAATCTGGCAAGGAATAATCTGTGTTGAAATTTAGAAGAATTTTCATGTTTTGCTCAGCCCTGGGTTATTTAAACTTCAGAATCACAATTTAGCTGATTTAGTGCAACTGTTAAAAAATAATCTGATCTAGAAAATCTTGTGAAGGGTAATTTTAATTGTTATCTTAGCATGCAATGTCCAAGCAACTACCTCAACGTTTAGCTGTTTTCTTGCTTCAGATTGATGCATCATTTAATGAGATAAATTAAAGAGCTATTGAAGAAATACAGGGAGGCATGAGTTTTCTCCTGGAAATACTTTAAATACCAGCCACATAGACAATGTCCTCGTCAAAGTCCAAAGATGTGGTATTTGCTCTTCAAACATATCATCCAACTTCAGAGATACTCAGCAGTTCTTTGGGACTGGTACAGAGTGAGTGAATTCCTCTTTGATCAACTTGAAGGTAGAATGACAACCAAAATTAAAATCATTTGCGTTGGGAAGACTGACAGAGTAAAATAAGGGCTTTGGTCGTGAAAATCAAGCAGTAACAAACATTCAGTACCTTGGTAATGAATGCCGACAAGAGGAGAAAAGATGAAAAACAAATGTTTTGAGGAACGAGGTACAAAACCCAAGAGACTGAATTTTTAAAAAGTGCATTAAGTGCCACCTCTTAAGCTTTTGAGGATTAACTCAAATGTTTTTATTGATACAGCTCATTAGTCTGTATATAGCTTGAAACATGCCAACATACTATACAGTCATATAAAACCTGTCTGTTACGCAGCTTACATTTTACTTAAAACCTTTAATTTTCAGTTTTGCAAATACGTTTTTCCACAGGATAACTTTGTAATGACATTTTTGTTACTTTGAAACACTCTTGAAACACTTTCCTGTTTCATTGACATATTCTTTGAAGTTCTTTTAAAATAGTTTGGTAGAAGTAGAACATGCTATAGATTAGGAGTACCATATAATTCTTCACAAAACCAAACTTGCCTTTGCTAGTGATCCTAAAAATGTTTTTCATGTGTTAATGCTGTCTAAACACTGAACAAAAGTTTGGGATATTTGGTAGCAAAAATGAATGTCAGCAGTTTGCATATGTTAAGGTCTGTTAGGAAGCACTTTGCGTTTTCCAGCTCTGCAGAACTAAACCAGTTAAATGCCCCAGAAATGTTACTCCAGAATTTCAACAAAATTACTTACTTATTACCTAAGGCTTGTAACTCAACAGTGGAATTACAAAGATGTCACTGATGGGAAAACTGGAAACAATGCTGTATGTTTCTTCTCTCACAAGCAGCTACAGGCTAGGGATTACAGATGAAATGGTTTATTTTATAACATAGAAACAAATCAAACAGTGCTAATGTTTCAGTCAATAGCTTTCTGTTTTGTTTTGGTTTTCTTTAAAGAAAAAAGACCAATTTGCAAATGCAATTTTGTCCACTTTTTTCCATGACATTTTTAAAAGAGCAGAGTTGAAAGACTGTGAAACGAATGGCTTTTGTGCCTAAGTAAGCAGTTTGTTTTCTTAGGCAAAAACCTAGACACGATCATCAAATATCTATTTGGACAGTATGGTCAATTTCTTTTTATTATTTTACAGATTACCACCAGATTAGTACTGCAAATACAATTTCATTAATGTAGCATTTTTTAAGGTGAGGATTTTTTAAAACTAATTGTTCACTTCATGCTGGAATTGCAGGACTCCTCTCAGCTGTCTACCAAAGGTCTGGGGAGTCTGGGGAGGTCCCTGCTGACTGGAAACTAGCCAGCATTGCTGTAATTTATCAGAAGGGCATGAGGGAAGACCCAGGAAACTACTGAACAGTCAGTCTAACTTCAATTCCTGGAAAAATTGCGGAGAAGATCCTACTGGGTGCCACTGAAAGGCATTTAAAGGACAGTGCAATCATCAGGCACAGTCAACATGGGTTCACAAAGGGAAAACCCTGTCTAACTAATCTGATAACCTTCTACAATAAGAGGTATTGTAGCGGGTGAAGGGAAGGCCATGGATATAATTTTTCTGGATTTTGTCCTGGGTCTTGATACTGTCCCTCACAGCAGGAGTTGAGTGTAATGGACAATAGATCTCAGAAATCAGCTATAATAAAATAAATAACCATGACTTCTTTTTGTTAGCTGTCTTGGTGGCTAAAAAATTAACAGCAATCCTAGACGTGTGGAATACCTGACTGCAGATCAATAGGGCGATACAGATGCATTACGACACACCAAAAAAAAAGTCATCAACATTTGACTACTTAAATAGTAAAAGAATAATCTTTACTGTTTACTTTTATAATGCCTATTTGTTACTAAACAGAATCCCCATTAATTATGTACATGAACTGCAGCAATTAGCAGTCCTTTGGGCTATGGGTAATGGGATGAAATTTAACAAGTCCAAATGCCAGATCCTGCACCTGGGATGGAGTAATGCCAGATACAAGTATAAATTAGCAGAGGAGTGGCTGGAGAGCAGCCCTGCAGAAGAATCTGGGGGTGCTGGTTGTAGATGAGCTCAATGCGAGCGAGCAGTATGTCCTGGCTGCTGAGAGGGCAAACCGCATCCTGGGGTACATCAAACATGGCATAACCAGCTGGTCAAGAGTATGGGGTTCTCCTTTCATGCGAGGCACGGA
>NW_009605695.1:45080-46202 GCF_000690535.1 Cariama cristata | reverse complement strand
CTCTTTGCTGCTCTCCCTTCTGCAGCCCTTAAAAGTCAAGCAAGTTCAAGCTGCAAATAATTTATTAAAACCAGATGTGCTTGGTCAAAGCTGCCACGAGGAATTTCAGGGCGCTCCAGCCTTGGGAGGGCCAGCGCCGAGATCCCTGCCCTTCCGCTGCGGGGGCGAGACAAGACCCAGGGCTACCCGGGGAGCAGCGCTGCCCTCCGAGCCCACTGCTGCTTCTTCCTCCCTGGCCTCCCCAGGGCTCCTGGAAAGGGGCAGAGAGGAATTCCAGCCATTTGCAAGAAACTCGTCTGTTAGAAAAACACTTTCTCTCCATGACTCAAGAACAAATTAGCAGAGCTGGGTTGCAGAGCGGGGAGGGAAGGCAGCTGGTGGACAGCACATCCCGAACGGCATCTTCCTCCTGCCGGAAGCGGGGATGGGACCGGGGAGCGGAGATCCCACCCTGTCCCGTGGCCCTTTCCAGCAGGAGCAGCGTGGTCCAGCGGCCATGCAGTCAGCCCCAGATATTTCATTTCCACCTCTGCCATTGCCTTACCTCGTAGCCACGGGCACGGCCCCTTCCACCTCCGTCCCTTGCCAGTCCCTTTAGCCTGGTGGGGTTTTGGCATCAATCCCAGCCGGTCTCCTGGGTTTGGGTGCGAGCGGGTGGATTTTCAGGCTTAGCAGGAGCTGGGATGAGCCAATGCTGAACAAAGCAGGTTTTGAGCCCTGCTCTCAATGCAGAGCTGAGCCAGGCCAAGAGCGAGGAGGTTGCAGACACAGCAGCCCGTGTCCCGCGGACCCCGGCCGGGCTCGTGGCTCCCACGCAGCCAGCGGCTTCGGTCAAGAGAGGACAGGGCTGAGCAGAGCTCTGGTTTTTTTCTTCCCGTGAATGCAAACCAGAGCCAAGCACCTTATAAACCCACTGCCTGCGTTCTCCACGGCTGCTCAAGTGGGGATGGGAGAGCTGGCCTGCACGTGAGGCTGAGTCTCCCCATCTTCACCCTACTGCTCCCCACAACATCCCTGCATTTTTAGCTCCATCCTATGCCTTTTTAGCTCCAGCGGGCCCTTTGTACCCCTCTGCCCCATTCCTGCAGCCCAAGTTAACAGCGGATGGGAAAGAAGCTCCGG
>NW_009605695.1:18527-44952 GCF_000690535.1 Cariama cristata | reverse complement strand
TCCCCTGCACTGACCCGGCGGCCGACTGGTCTTTGGAAATGAGGAGCAACAGAGCAATAGAAACACCGAGCTGCAGCTGAAGGACGGAGGGAGAAGAAATGCCGCGGCAACCCCTCCCACGGTAAGATGCCGGGCTGGGAGCGAAGAGCACGGAGGAGCGTGCAGCGCTGGCAGCGGCGTGCGGCTCCTCACCAGACAGCACACGCCAGCGGCTTTTCCCATCCTTCGCACCCCCACGCAGTTAATGCATGAAATGAGAGTGTGTCTTGGTCCTGCTCCTCTGCCTGGCACAGACAATAGCGTCCTTGTGGCCGAGACGCCTGTTCCTGGGTGGGAAAGTGGCAAGGGGAGGCCGAGCGGCTCCGCGTTTGCTTGGCCTCTCGCCCCCACCCAGGGTGATGGCCGTGGGGCACCCGGCTGCCCCCAAGGGCAATGCTGGAGTCAGGGCGAAGCAGAGACTGTGGGCACAGCCACATGCAGCGGTGGGAATGCAGGGTCTTGGTGCAAAGATTCACCAGCATTTAGTAGGAAAGGTTTCTCCGGGCTGGGTAGGAGTCAGGGCTGCGCTGGGTCCTGCTTCCATGTGCTGCAAATCTCCTCTCCCCCTCTGTGCTGGGAGGGGGAAGGTTTAAATCAAGGCTGCTTGAGCCAGGCTCATGTAGCACCCAGAAAAATAACATTCTCCGGCAGCAAACTCCAGGGAGGCATGGGCAGCGGTAGAAAACCTCGCGTCGAGGGTTTGCCAGGTCACAAAATAAACTGGGACTGGCCCATTTGGCAGAAGGAAGCTCATTTCATAGCGTGACTCCTAACCGCTAACGCAGGAGGCGATGGGAGGCCGCGCCGCAGTAAGTCTCATCCCTGCTGGCAGCAAGCTGAGTGCGTAATCCCACGTACATCCCTGCTCCCGGGCACGCCACGCACGCGTGGTGGGTACCTGGCCCGGAGGCCTGACTGCCACCGCACGCTGCCGCCGCCTCCTCCTGCCCAAATCTGTGTCGCATCATCAAAACTGGCACAGGGGGCCGAACAATAATCAGTTGCAGCAGCGGGGAGGGAGCTGAGCTGCTCTCGGTGTTTGGTTTCACTCGCGCTCAGCCGAAAGCCGACTTTAACTTCAAGTGCAGCAAGGGTGACGTCAGGTTTGCAGCAAAATCCTGATCCCCAGCGACTCTTCCTCCGGAGGAACCAGGCTCTGGCTGGCAGGTACTGCCCTGCCTTGTGGCGGGGATGCCCAGGGATGCCCCGCACAGAGGTTGTGATGCATCGGCAGAGCTGGGCGTGTGAACTCGTGCTCCCTGGTTACTAGGGAGGACTATAAGCAGACTTGACATCTTCAGCTGCCAAGGCCCTTTTTCATTTTCTATTGTATATTTTTTTAAAGCTGACAAGACTCAGCCATAACAAATTAAAGGAGCTGAGTTTCTTGTCACTGCTTAACATGGTTATTCCGGGTGACTGAGACTGGAGCCTTGGGCACCCGTGGGCCGGGGAGCAGCCGGTGGGTTGCAGCCACCTGCTCTCAGCACAGCCAGCCAGGACACAGGAGTTCAACACAAATTTTCATCAACAGACACAAAAAAAAGGTGGGTTTTGTGTCCTGAACATATATAGTTTCTAGAGGCAGCTGCTGCTCTACTGGAAATGAGGGACAAACCCACCTTGGATGCCTGTCTCGATGTTCAAGAACAGTCATTAAGAAAGACTTGGTAATTTTCAGCGATTCCCTACTCCGATGCATAGATCTCACTGCTCTGAGCTGTTGAATGCAACCTTCCTCCATCCTTCCTCATCTTGTCCCATGTCACCTCCGTGCAGCCACTACAAGAGAGCTCGTGCCAGCGCTACGAAGAGCAACACAGTAAGAGCCAAGGAAATCAGTTTCTTAAAACTTATTTTAATATCCATGTCTCATCTGTTGGGTAGAGCCAAAACAGTCTGGCCTGGTTTAAGTTACAAATTCTTCATACACTTTTCTTTAAGTAAATGAACAGTGTGGCAATAGGGTCTGTTATCGGAAGTGAAACCCATATTAACGAGGAAGGTGTCCCAGCCAGAATTCTACCAGGGTTCTTCACTGCCGTCAGCCCCAGGAAAGGCCAACGCTGTCCCCAGGCCCGTGGATGGGTGTTGCACAGCAGAAATAAATACATCTGACACAAAACTAATCACACCCACAGAGATAGCACACACCGTATGTCCAAGAAATGATGGGACTGGGATAGAAAAAACCCTTTTAGAATTCTCCCTGATGTGGACAGACACCAAATCATCAGTTTCAGCAAACAGGGTGGAGCATCAACCCTGATTTCACCTGACAGAGGCTGAATAGACATGTCGAAGTGCTGCTTGCTAAACAGTTAACTTCTGCAATACAGCAGCTGGGATGGAAAGGACTAAGAAATTATGGCTGAGGATTTAAAGATGCAGTATTTCTTTGCCTTGTTTAAAAAACTACAGTTTAGAGACCACCTTAATGCAGCTGCAAGTGAATACATCCACTTAAAAGCTCAAGTGTCACTACAAAAATAGTAATAAAAATCAAAGCGGCAGAGTTCTCCCCTTCCCAGGTCCATCCATTGCTTAATTTCAACACTCCTCCATCTTTCAGTTAACTAAAAGTTCCTGATCAGGTTCAAGCGTAGTATTTGCAGACGATGGCTTACAATAAGGCAGACAAGTGGTAGTTCTCTCTGAAAGTGCGTGACGGAGAACACTGCTTGCCACGAGAACACCATTTGGGTACCGAGCGCCCCAAACAGCCCACACGCCGCCGGAGCTGTGGGTACAGTCCTGGAGGTGCCGCACAGAGGAGAGTCCACACCACGGTGGTCTGGGTATTGCGTTAGGAAGTGTGCACAGGGTAATTTGTTTTTTAAACACCACCCTGAATTGCAGTAGTGCACTGCTCGGCTCCCTCCTGAGAAAAACCTTGCTCTTGAACACTGCATCTTTAAATATTTCTGGCTATGAACTCCTGCCACATGTTAGGAGCGCTCCAACCTGGCTGCCACATGTTCAAGTGCTGTGCTTTTTGTGTGTGTTTTCAGTTTTCCTTCAATGGGGGAGGGAAAGGGGACAGAGTGGGGACAAGAGGCTTGCGTTTCACAGCAGGCAGACTCCAGCTGAAGGTGTAAGACCCCTGCAGGCAGATTACAGACGGGCGACAAAAATAATAACGAGGGTGTCTGCTCCCTTCAAGAACATTATCTCATTCCCTCTCATCTGAAATCAGATGCAGCAATGGCAGCAAGTTAGGAAAGTCAGCAAATTTTAAAAGGAAAGTGTTAAGGGAGAGAGGAAGCTTTGCTGCCAAGTCACCTAACAGAGAAGAGCAGACAAGTCTTCAGCTTCGGATTTATATAACACGAAAAAGATATGTACAGTACTGCATGAGCACAGATCACACCTGTGATCAACTGAGCTGTGCTCCGATTCTTTCCCGTTCGCTGCCTACCTTTTCAACAGTCAACAGATATCACGCTCACGAGAGCAGAGAGCACGTCGTGAACATGTCAGGGTGTGTTTTCAAAAAGAACAGCACTTCAAATAAATTAAAAAGGTGCAACCATTGTGAGAGCTATGAAGCAGCAGCTGAAAACCTTGTGGCAGTCTGAGCCGTAATCCACTCTGATCACAGGAGATCTACGCAGGCCTGTTCTCCTATGGGCTTCACCGCCCTCCTGAGAAGGTGAATTATTTGTGAGAGGCCACCCCAAGGGAGCAGAAAGCTGCACCATCTGCAGAATGGACACTGCCATGAACCTGCTAATACGGGTTTCACTTTGAGACCAGAAAACTGTTTTCTTCCAAAAAATTGTTATTTTTAAAAAACTGAAATTAATTAGGGGTAAAACACTAACTCTAGTGCCATGAACAGGCAGGATCAACTTTTTTCCCCTCCAAAGGGCAAAGAGTCATATACCATCCCCAGCTGAACCTTGGTGCTTCGAGCTTTTCAGGAGATGTTACCTAAACTTTATTAAAAGAAAAAGAACAATGTTTAAATATCAACACTGGACTAGCCCAGTCTTTTTCCAAAGTCCACATTCTTCATATGAAGCACACACGGCGTCCTGGATTCCCCAAGGCTGCATGTTCAGAAGTTCACAGTACATGGAACCATGTCTTTTTGTATTTTCTTGAGTTTCCCCTCCTTGCTCAGAGCAGCCACCCTTTTGTGGTCATTTACTGGATAAACCTCAAGCCATCTCCTATCCACATGGCTTGGCCTAGATGCCGAAGGTTTTCTTGATGAGAGTTGATGTTGTCATGCTCTATGGATGGAAAAAAGCAAGAGAAAAAAAAGCACCTGGTACAGGTTTCTTGAGACCCTTGCGGATTCCTCTATTCCAAAGCTGTTTCTGAAAGTCTTTTTGTCGGTTTCTCAAGCAGTTTTTGGCCTAGTACTCTGTCTCAGTTTGAAGAGCTGTTATTGGATGATCCAGAGGTTGATGCAATGGCGGCTCCAGCTGGGCTGCTTGTGGATACAGATTTGCGGATGTGAGGCAGCAAGTATGGGTCACAGGCCAGCTGCTGGACATCTATCCGATCCTCCTTTCGGTAGGCCAAACAACGTCGGATAAATGCCTGCAGATACCCCAAAGACAAAACAAGAATTAGCAGACAGACAGAAACACGAAGCTTTCTTTGATGGATAACTCTTTGGGAGCTGGGCCAACTTGACATCCCCAGCACTGAAATTCCTTCCCAGTGATCACAGAGACAGCCCAGCTCCTACAGCAGAAGCTCATCTTGTATCAGGAGAAAGCACGGGCAGAGGCACAAACTGCACTCTGTACAATCCTCAGCCTGACAACTACAACACCACGAAGCCACTGACCACTCTGCAGGAGGCAGGCATTAAACACAGAACTCCTGCTGTTTTTAGGGAAACCAAGAGGACAGAACTGCCAGTGCCAATCACTGACCGACATACAAGGTGCGATCAAACTCGCTGCAAGATTTACCTTTGCTTCTGGCGTGACTACTGGCTTTGGAGGGAACTGCACCTCGGTAGCTTTCAGAATTGTGTTCTCCTGCAGAATATCTTGTTGTGACTGGTTGTGACCGAAGGGCTACCAAAAAAATGGAAGACAGTTATTAAAGGTTGGTGACAGACCTTAAAAAAACCCCATAATGCTACTGTTTATCATGATTTGACATCAGCATTTTTCCAGGCAAGAAGCCCACAAATGCCGTGAAGGTGCTGCAGATTCCAGCCAGATATGCACACTGGTGCAGGACACATTGCTCCCATGCTTAAACTGAACAAAAGGGACCAATCTGGAACATGTCTGGCATGTCTCTGGCTCAGACAGGAGGGATCTCCACCTGCTTCCAGACCTCATAGGTCAGCTTCAGCATATGCAAGAGGGCCTTCATCTGTCTAAGCTGACAAGAGATTCACCCACTTCAATCTTTGCTGGGCTGGCTCCACCATTTGTCTGACATCACTAAGCAACACAGCGTGTCTGTCCGCCCAGGCTTTCACAACACTTGGTTACAAGGACTCATGAAAACAAGAGTTGATGGAATCCTTTTTCTTCTCCAACCTATTTCTTCTGTTGTTGTAAAACAAATTACCTTTTCTCAGTACAAATCACCTTTTCCTGATCCAGACTCTTCCCTTCCAAAAGCCATCCTAAAAACTTCTAGAATGGGTCTTTGTACCTGCTTTTTTTTTTTTTTTGCCCTAAAACACTTCTAGCCACCAAGCAGTATCAGGCTTGACAAAGACTTACTGCATTGAAAGCGCCACAAAACAATGCCAGACCAAGAACCTCAGGTGATACACTTGTCTGCCTGTAATGGCCTCAGTGGGAACATGCCCAGTGGAAAGAGATGTTCTGCAGAACATTGCTTCTGAAGGAAGTGCCATGTAGAGCAAAACATAACCTAGTAAATTCTCCCCACTTCATTAGCATAGACTGCCTTGGAACTGATGGCAAGGAGACAAGGCAGAAGCACCTTCTAAGCCTGGGAAGAAGGAGGGAGCAGAAGCCAGGGCTGCATCCCAAAAGGTTTGGGAATCACCACTAAGAGGAGTTAAATGCCTTCTTACCTTTCTGCCATAGAGACACTGATAGAAGATGACTCCCACTGACCAGACATCAACTTTATTTGAAATCTTTGGAGGTTCTTTCCCAACCACAAAACATTCTGGTGGCAAATACCTGATTAGAAGGAAGTGACAATAGGTTATGAGCAGCATCTCCAAATACTTTCAATCATTTTCTTTAGAAAGGAAGGAATAAGCTCCTGTGATCAAATATTGGCTTGGGACTTAAGGGACCCAATTTCATTCCTGTGCATCTTTGGGCCAAGATCACCAATGCATACCACTTCTGGGAACAGTGATCCCAAGGACTCTCCAGACACTCACGGTCTGAATTAGTCAGCACAGTCAGTTTCTTTTCACCAGAGCACATAAAATAACCCCATTTTCTTTTATCTTCAGAACTGGTATTTGTTGTTAAAAGGGCTTGGCCAACAATTCCACAATAGAAACACACAGCCAAAATACGTATTTCTAGAAATACAACCCCAGATGCCACATCCTAGTTAGAGGCACTCAGCCTCACTCAAACTACAGTTAGTTTCGTTTTTAGGAACAGAACAAAACTGCAATACAGAATGCCTTAACAAATGTTCCTGTACAACTGTTGCCCATAGTGACAGTCTGCAGCTTGGGTATTATCTAAGAATCACATTCAGTGGCACTCACTGTAGGTCTTGCTCTCAGCCACGAGTGATGCAGTGGCAACACTTGGCACTGAGGACAAAGTATTGCCGAAAACATCTCTCACATGACACTTGAAAACGAAGCTCTGGCTACAGACAGCACTGTGAGATTTACATCTTTTGTAAGAGCTAACTACAGATTTTCACCTCATTTCAATGGAATACTCTTTCCACCTTCCATGTACCTGAATTTCCAAACAGGCATGGTATTCTCCTCCTCCTTGCTTAAACTGTTAGACAGTGCCATTATGGACTGTGAAATAGCAGCCAAGCTCCACTCCAGAGCTCGCTACCCCAGCAGCATGCAGCATATGCAGTTTTTCACCAGGCGCTTTCGATAAGAGATGGTTTTCAAATGTATTAAACACTGACCCCCTGAAAAGTAAAAAGCTGCCAGCCTCAAAAGGAGTTGTGTGACAACAAGAGCAGTTTCCAGGGTCTCAAACCTCCAATGGCTCAAGCTGTCACAGATAATGGCAGCACATACAGAGCTGACATAGATCCAAAGCTGTTTATAAACTGCTCTTGATCTGTAACTTGCAAGTGCCCCAGGCGACACTTACCAGTAAGTACCAGCCCCCTGCGATGTCAGTTCCATGCCATCAACAGAGTTGTAGCTGTCATCATCCATGATTTTGGAGAGTCCAAAATCTGTGATTTTTATCTCTCCACATGCAGTACCATTGACTAGAAGAATGTTACCTAGACAGAGGAAGGAAACAGCCCCTTAGGATACACATCTAGTGGGAAAAAACAAGAATAAAATTGCATTGAACTGTTGCACTCTGCATGAGAGGACAAGGAACGTACATAGTGAGCTGCAGCAGCCTGGGGTAGATGTTTTAACACTCAATACCCTGAGCTCTAGAGACAACTCGGCTCCCACCAAAGTGCCAGAACTGATCTGGCCATCCTTGAATGACCCAGTGGCCTGACATTACCTGGAGGCTCTGGATTCTGAGCCCTATTAGCCAAATGAGCTTGATGCCCATGCTGTTTTGACCCCTCCCAAAGGTCCCGTTGGAAGGGCAGGTCAAAAAGGAGGAGTAAGGAGAGAAGTACACATACACAGTTATGACTCATTCTGCCCAGAAGTCCTGACTTGCCCTAGCCTCTCAACAAGCCAGAAATTCTCTCCTTCCTAGCAGTGCTCCCCAGTGGCTTTCTAAGCTCAAAAAGGACAATTACTGCTTAGGCAAGAGTCTTTTACAAATCCATCAAGGATCATGAAGTCACATCATCACTGTTTTTCTCAAAGCCTACAATAAAGCAGCAGAATCGTGTGTGATGGCAGTGGATGAATCACAGCTTTAGACAACTGTGGGCAGAGCTCTGTAGCATGCTCAGACAACATGAGAACAGTCGGCAGCTGGGGGAAGTAACAGGATCACTAGAACCAGTGCAACAGCACCACCTCCAGTACAGATTCCTCATGCTGATGCAATAAACCACATCACATACCAGTTACACAATGCTGATCAAGTACCACCAGTATATGGAGACAAGCCAGGGATAACTACCCAAAGAGATGGCCGTATTTTACTGGACTATGGGAAAAAAAAAAAAGCTATGTAGCCAACATGAATCACCCCAAAAGAGAGCACTTCCATTTTGCCCCTTGTGATTCAGTCCAACAGTAAAGGGAAGTCTGCAACAACGTTTGGAAAGGACCTTCTACATGGCAGCGGTTACTGAATTCAAAGGCAGACCTGAGCAGTTTGACTCTATGTTCTCAGCTTTATAAGGTGCCACACGGTATGAAAAACCAAACACTTCCAAGTTAGCTTCTGCCACCGAATCTTCAGGCAGATGATTACAGAAAGAATAAGCCAGAAGAATGGGAACATGAAACACACTAGTAATTATGGGAACCTTTATGAAGCAATAACAAGAAGGTCTCAACAGAACACAAGCAGGACATTAAGAAATGAAACACAGACACTTGGTGGTTCAAGGGCTTGTTCCGAACAAGGAAGCTACTTTTTCTGGAATGTTACTTCCTTGTTTTATGTTGCAATTATAGCAGACAATACCCTTTTCACAGCATTTTCTATGCATTTTAGGTTTTCTTCTTGTTGCAAATTAGCTTTCCCAGACAGCCCTGTCTCCTTTTTGCTGTCTGACCAAAGTAAACTTCCCCATGTTACTTATAACCCATTACCTTTAGTTAGCATCCTTAAGCACGTCAGCTAGCAGCACAGCATACCTGGTTTAAGGTCATAGTGTATGATGGGAGGTTTGATTTCATTTAAGTATTTTAAAGCATTCACAATCTGCATGATGATGGATCGCGCTTCTTTCTCTGACATTAACTTGTGCTGTTTCAGGTAGAAGTCCAGATCGTTTCCCTCACAGTACTCTAACACTGTACAAAACCTGAAGGCAAAACAGTAGATGTTGTAATTAAGGCACCTGATAGAAACCAGAACACTTTGTTATTGCTTGTCTGCAAGACTCACCTATTTGGTCAATATATTAGAGTCCTCCAGCCTATTAATCTCATTCTAAAAATAAGCTACCAGAAGCACAGTCCTCAATGCTTAATAGTACAAAGGTCAGAGATCCCCCATCAAGTGCTAGATCTAGAAGCAGAAAGCTGTATCAGCTGCAGCATTTGCCCAGGTTAAAGAGTAGGACTTACTAGTAGAGCATCACAGCTGACATAATACAGCATACTGGTTTGTGAGCTAGTGTCTCTAGAAAAATCAACATATGTTGAAACTGCCTCAGATATCTCTGCAGTACAGTCCGTAACAGTGGTGTGGACGTTCTCTGAACTCTCCTGGAAAGTTTTAAGGGCCCAAATACTTTGTCTGTAGTCAATGGTTCAAACCGAGTCAAAGGACACAGCAACATAACTTACGAGTCAGTATCCAGCGAAAAGTAGTCATATAGCTTAACTATTCGAGGATGATCCAGTTCTTTGTGAATTCTGTACTCTCTACACGCATGTCTGAAAATAGGAAAGTCTGAGCATTAGTCATACAAGTGACTTAATTCTAAGTTCTGCAGATAGTGAACCCAGACATACCACACAGCAGTCCAACTTCAATCAAACCCATGCGCATTATTCAGACAGCTTAAGAAAAGGCAAGCAAACGAGGAACTGCGCAGAACAGTTCTTGAGAACCACAGAATCTGAGCGCATCTCAAACGCTGGCAATATTCCTAAGTAACTAATCTTGATTAATGGTACTGCTTGCCAAAATAGAATAAACTAATAATAAATCGTTAAGGGATCCAAGATAGCTGAATATAAAAATCAGCAAGTTCTAGAAAAATTCCATGATGCTCAATAGCCCAAATCTCAGGCTTCAAATTCAACTTAGTTTGTCCCAGTGACTTGCTGGGAAATTAATATCACAGTTTTATCTCTGAAACCCTGTTGAGAAGGCTTGGCTGCCATTCTGCAGAGCTTATCTAATCCATGGCATTAGGGAGTAAGTGTTACCAACACCAAAAGGCTTCCTGTACCTCCCTTCTAGGCCATGACATATGTATAGTCCTAATCATCTGTGAAAGGATTAAGTATTCTAGGAAACAAAGGAAGGGGAAAGCTTTCAGGGAGCACAATGCAGGTGTGTACGTGGAAGAGGGGCATGAATAACACTTTCCCACAAAAGCAGAGCTTAGATATTTCAGAGGAGAAGCCACTTTAACACTTTTTTCATAAAGCACGACTGGTGCTTTAAAACCTTGTGCTGTAGTGCTTATACAAAACTCTGTGTGCGTGTGCACACGTTTAAAACATTTCTAATCTGACCGTAACTTTTTCAAGGAGCTATTGGGACAGAGAGTGGCTTTTGAAACGTGGTAAAACACAGGAAAAAAATGGCAGCCTGTTCATGGCACTGGATAATCAAATGCAGGAGCAGTTTGGAAACATGGCTGTCTGCTTTACAGCCTTACTTACTTGTGATAGTTTTCTTTCTTCTCATCCCTCCAGTTTTTATTTAACTGGTGTATTTTCACAGCTACGTATCTCTGTTCTGTTAAATCAAATGCCTGCAGAGAGAAGAGCTGAAAATCAGTAGGAATCACAACTTCAAGTTAATACTGCAAAAGCAGACAAGCTCTAACAAACCAATATCCCCACCCAGGAAATGAGCATTACAACACACTGAGTGAAGAGCAAACCCACATTTTGATGTAATTAGTTTCTCTAATGAAACCAAGCAACTCTGAAAACAATTGAATATTCTGTGCTTTGATCTGACCTTCCCCATGGGATCCAACTAATGCCACATTTACTCTGACATTTTACCACCAGAGCTACAATGGGATCAGAAAGGCCAAATTATCAAAATATAGACAGTTAATCACACTGGGAAAGATGCTGCCATTATTTCCCCAAGTCCCCTAACTCATTTTCTACACTCAGTTAAAAAAAAAAAAACCACCACCCAAAACATAGAGAGGATTTTCAATATTTTGTTTCACATTGGTAGCTCAGCTCTCCATCTTGGAGCATAATGTTTCAGCTTATTTAGAAGCTGGAAAATTCAGTGGCAGAACTGTGTAAATCTTGTGCTGTATTTTCCCCTCCAATTTCTTGCTATTTAGACAGTCTTTAAAGAATGGACCTCTGGAATTGTGCTCTTGAAGAAATGCAGAAATCTTTTACCTTGTCTGAGAGCAGCAACAGCTAATAATTTATAGGACGGGACAAAATCCTGTTGTAAGCAGACAAGGATAATCTGTGTCCATCTCAAAAGTTGTATACTTAACTCCTAATACTTAATAGATTGGCCAAGACCCTGGAGGAGCAGGGCGAAGCATTTCTTTGTTTTAATAACATAGTTATAACTCTTAAGCACAGTCAGGTATGAAGCATTTGTACTCTCTTGCTTTCATCTGTGGAGTCAAGGCTTTCTACTTAGTCAGCAAAGCCTCCAAAGTGCAATTCAGAGTACTTACATGCAGCTCACACTCTTTTTTTTCACTACCTGAGCAGTCTAGGCCCCCTGGTTTAGATACCTATTGTTGTACTGCACCAAAATAATAAATCACTGTGAAGTTTCCAATATTCCCATTGGCATAGTTATTTTCATTCTAGCCAAATTCAACATGAATTAAAAACTACTGAGTACAGATGGGAAATATTTAGAACCAGAAAATCTCTTAAGCATAATAGTCAAAGAGCAAGCACCAAACCATCACAGGTCTCGGCCATGCAAAAGTGCTTACACACAAGTAATTCTCAATTCCAAGGAAGTCCCAAGACTACATACACACCCAGGTCTGCTACTTCAGAGCACAAAATGAAGACACAAGAAAAAAAGCCTTCTAGCCACAGGAAACCGAGACTTTGCTCTTATTACTGGAGCTATTTTCTCTTATTTACAGTGAGGTTCAGACTTGTTATGCCATACTCCATAAAACTTAGCCACTTAAGGTATTTGTGTGTAGCACTTGAAGAAACAAGTGGTTTGCTTCTCTGTCCTGACAAAACTTGCAGACTTGGTGCAGCGTTTTCTTGAAACATACGCTTGCAGGAAATCTGACCTCTGAGGACAAGACCAGAACCTAAAAATCTCAAGTCTGCTGTCTAATGCAAGCCAGATGCAACATGTGCTTTGTCCTCCCTTCTTCCCTCCACAACCACACGCACCACTGAGAAAACAAGTGTAAAAATTCTGCTTACTGCAGTATTTCACTGCAGATTCAGATTACCCCACAGATCGCCACTTCAAATTTACCTTATATACTTCACTGAAGCCGCCTCTACCCAGAAGGTGTAGCAACAAGTATCTATCATTTAGCGTTGGATGGTCTTTAAATCTAGCAAAAAAGACACGGCTTAGGAACACTGACACAAATAATGCAATCTACTGCACAATAAATTACAGCTACTACACAGCTTAGAAACAACATTTTTACATTAAGACAGAAAAATACTAAAACTGTGTTAACGACTGACACATTTGATACAATTTGATCATTTTGCACTGATGGAAGACTATATAATGATACCTTGATGCACTTGCAAGCCTTTGTCTTACATGAACTTCAAGTTATATCACCATGCCACCCCCCAATCAAGTGACACATTAAGTTGTAACACTGATTTTAAAAAGATTGTTTCCTATTATGAAGGGGACAAATGAAAAATTGTTATAAGTTCTTGTCCCTGAATCCCACATGCTTACTGTGAATTATCTTCATTGTGTATCCTTTTCAATTCCCTGATATGTAGATTTCTAACCCTCTCTAGCCGTTCCAACTCTGCCTGGATCTCTGCTTCTTCCTGCACAAGGAAAAACCAAAAGGAAAACACAACACCATGTAAGATAATGCAGTTGGCATTTCTGCCTGATTTACAGAAACACAAATGTAATTCCACTTGTGAAGAAGTTATTGGTAACTAACTTGTTTGGGAGATCAGAGAGATGGTCATAGTTTTCATTCCTGTCACCTTCCCCCTAACTCTCAGTTGACTGACTGAGTAGTTTTGTTTACACCTACACACAGACAGGAGCAGATATATCTTTATGCCTTCTTGTTTTTAAGACTTCCTGTAATTAAGAAGCATTGTTGCTCTGGTCCTGCTCCTTCCTTAAGTACTATGCAGCTGTTTTTGTAGGAACTCAGCCTCTGCTGGGACAAGAGAAAGAGGATAGCCCTCAGAAGCATGGAACAGGGGTATCATGATGGGGATGGGGCAGCATCCGGAGAGGATGGAGATTGCAAAAGGACAACATTAGGTCTTATTAGCACTAAGTGGTAGAACAGGTCAGAGTGTAACTTAGTACCACGTGGAAGTTTTAATATAATGTTTGTAGAGTTGGAAGTTCTAGTGTCCTCAAACACAACACTAGAATTCACATCACTGTGGACAGGGTTGCAAACCTCAATTCCAATGTGCGCCTTGAGCAGTATTATTTGGTATATATGACTCAAGGGACATAGTTACCCGTTTGTCTTGTGACTCTGTTCCTTCCCTTCTCAACTTGTTCTATTTTTAGGCATAAAGAATGAGCCAGTTTCCAAAAGTGGAGAAGGATAAGCACGGCTTCAGACAATGCCACAATCCCAGAACATTACTTCATTTTCCATTAAGGTCCATTTCCAAATGGATTCCTCTGTTCCAGGGTGGCACACTACATGCCAGCATAGATGGACCCGCAATTAATCCACTCTAGCAATGTGGAAGCTGTAGAGCAAGCATGCCTTTAGCATACTCCTGCCCGTATCACTTATCTTTGCCCACAGGTCAATAAAACACAATTGGCAGAGTGCCAGCAGATTCCATGGATGCATTAACTTTCCCTTGCCACTGAAAATAACAAGGAGTACAGTAGCATTAATGAGGCCCTGCATTCAACTTGTGTGTTAAGGTTACAGAAAAAAAATCCCTAAGTGTAGAGCTCAGGCATCACCTGAGAGAAGAAAGGGGACTTCAGCAATGCATTTGCACGCTTCCTCTTTGTTCCATAGAGGAAAGAAAACTCTCTGGCCTTAGCAGAGATCACAGCTAACCAGGAAATGGCAGAAGGCATCTTCCCCCCGCCTCAGTACTTCATCTGTTGAAGCGTCCTGGAAAACTTATCTGGAGGTTATTGCAATCACTTTAAAAGTAACCAACAGTTTATCTAAATATAACCTCACTTGGAGGTACAGTTCCTACTGAAGCCAATGTATTTGAAAACAAATGTGCGTTACAACTATGTAAACAGTACTAGTTTCCAAAAGCCCAAGAGATTTTATTGGACTGTTACTGATAATGCTGGCTACTCGATATTGCAAAGAAATGGGAAAGTCAATGATAGTTGCAGTTTCTGTTGTGTTCTTATCCTTTTCTTCCCTTGGTCCATTCCTTCACATTTGCCCAGCACTAGGCAGGTCCTAGTGACAGGGTAAGATGCATCAAAACAGTGGAACTCCCCGCATGGTATCATAACTGTAAGGATACAGAAATCTGTTTATCGAAGCAAAGAACATCTTTCCTGAATACCACTGCCTTGAAAAAAATTATTACAAAATCCTGGCTATCCCTTTCAAGCAACAAAGACCTCTCAATTATCAAACAGCAGGGACCTCTACAAAGAAATGCTATTACTCATAGAACACCAAACTAAAAACCTACCTAAAAGTCTCTTCTGCAGTTAGTTCTTACCTTTTTAAGATGACCTAGTCGGAGTTTGAAGATTTCTTCCTGTTCGTGGTATTCTGCTAACGTTAACCTGCGTAGAAGAGACAGATACAATGCATTAGGTTTCAACGCATGTGATAAAGCAAACAGTCTGCAGAACACCCATAGCCAGTGGAAGTGACAACTATGCAGAGTATGTCAATAGCTGGTAGGAAATTTTTTAGGTAAACTCTGCAATTTTTTTTTTTTTTTAAATAATCAATCTAAAGGAGACCAAAGGTTTAAAACCTTGATAAAGCACACATTAATTTCAAATCGAAGTTCCTAATGACACCTATTTAGGCTATTAGTGACTGCCTTTTAACAAAGCAAGCTAAACCATAATCTAAATAAGGAACACTGAAGCACAAGTATTCCACATCTTATTTTTCAATTTAGAGTTTGCTTTACTGACTCATTTTCAAATTTTTCTTTGTAACAAAAGCTGGATAATTCAACCCAGCTATTCAGCCTGGGACTAGCAGTACACCTGGCTACAGAGCCACTGCAAATAGAGCAATGACCTAGGGTTCAGAACTTTTTCCTGTTTCAGGCTCTGCAAAGTGGCTTCCAAGGAAACCTTGGGAAATCTACTTCACCTTACCATATCTTTGACCTCATGTGTAGTTAGAAGAAGCAAAGGGATAAGGGGAATAATCCCCATTTTATTGATGGTAAATGATGTACAAAGTTTCCATCCTAGGTGGCTGGTCAAAAAAAGTTTCATCACGTTTTTGATGTCTTTTATAGCAAAAGCGTGCCATGTAGGACAGTGGCAAAGCACAGCCGTACACTAAAACAACAGATCTCATCACTTGTGAAATGTAATGATGTTCTGAGATCTTTAAGGTTAGAAAAATGAATAGCTATATTAATTTTCTCAATACTACCAACAAGGAGTTTGGTAAAAGCATGCCGCATGTGAACATGAAGCTATGAAGCCCATATCAACTGCATGTTTACTTTGTAAACAAGACATGCACGTGACAGCATATAAATATCTTTTTTGACCCTAAATTGAGTTCAAAGCGTATCCCAGGAGGATTCCTGGTGCAGCAGTTACGCTCTACATAGTACTTAGTAGAAAGGTTAGGTGTATGAGGTCTCCACAGCATCAATACCACAACTAGTTTCAAGAGGGGACCAAGTCCTGAGTCTGTGCAGGGCCATGAGACCTTGGCTCACTGTACAGTAAATTAAGAGGAGGTAGTATTCAGCTGATTAAGAGCTCCTCTTGAAATGCCCCAACTTCTCTCCACTGTTGATAATGCAGAGTGCCCACACAGTTGAAATAAGCGCTAAAACAGTTATTAGCTGATAAATTTAACGCAAAACTCGCAAGCCAAGTTCCCTTTGAAAGAATCTTTACCATAAGGAACTGCCTGTTACAAATTAAAGATACACACAAAATGCAGCCAGTACCATAAATGTTTACATGTTGTCTCATTTCATACAAAAGCACCTCATCCCGACAGTCTGAATTTTAATCAGATTCAGTTAATCTAAAAGACCATCCCAAAAAGTTTTGGTCTTTGGTTGGTATTGCTGTATAAGGAATAAAAAGACAATTGAATAAACCAGCAACAAGCTTTCCACATATTCTTGTGCACAAATGAAATACAGGGCTAAACACCAACAGTCTACTCATTAAGCAAGAGATGTAATGAGTACCATCAGGCTAACGCTGCCCAAAATAGCTGCCTGTTAGCAGCAAGCATTACAAAAATCAAGGAGGCTCTAAGACAAACATTGCCCTGTTTCACAGAAAGATGCTTGAAATACACTACCTTCTAGTGCAGCTGAAGACTCTAAGGTTGCCCAGGCTGCCTTTACAAACCTCAAAAAGCCCCAGCAGATTAATCTTCCTGAGTGAAAATCTTTTTCTCATTCACAGGCTAGATACTAGTTTCAGGAGAGCACATGTCTAAATTTTAAATTAACTCATGGGACCTTCCTCTCCTTTGTAAGACACAGCAACAATCATGAACCAAAGAGGAACCAAAAATCAAATAAAGGAATTTGGCTCTTCGCTTCTCATTCAACTTTCAGAAACATTCACATTCAACTTGCCTAAAAGACAGCCTCTGTAAGAATTCCACAAGACAAAAAACCTCACTCTAAAAATTAGAAAATTTTGTACCTGATAAACATTGGTCCAACAAATGCATTTACAGGATAACTAACACTTAAGCAAGTAGTCAGTCAGTACAGTTGCTTCAGCTGACTTGCAAAAACATTGTTTTCATAAGCTAAAACACTCCACATGAACCACATCCATACACTGGCAAGCAGTTTTTATCAAGAACGCCACAAGAAGCTCTTACAAACCACGAAGATAAAACCCTGAAATGTATCAGTGAAGAATGATAAATCAGCAAGAAACACAGAGAAAAAGACCTAGCAGCACAAAAAGGTTTACTAGCAAACCCAAGTAAAGCTAGATCACATCAAAGCAGGCTCACAACATGAGCAGAAGCTCACTAGGTACCACAGACATTATCATCCTTTCCAGGCACATCGAGACCTGTGCTGCCATGACTGCAGAATAAGCCACACTACAGCTGCACAAGTCTGCTGGGGAAAAACATCCCTACAGAAATGGGGAAAGTCTCAGCCTGTCCCTTAGAAGTGAAAAGTTACCACAACGAACAGCAATGCTTCAAAATATCCATGCACAGACGTTCAATTTACTTCTCCAAACTCAAATGCTGCAACACAAAAGGATGGCTTTAAATCTTTATTTAGTTCCTTTTAAGATTACTCGGCCAGAACAAGGGGTAAACGTCTCTATTCAAGCTAATTATTTGCAGAAAGCACACAATACCCTCCACTACAATACACTTGATTTGCAGGCACCAGCATCCTATTTGGGGACACCACCCTGCTTGCTGAGAGCACCCTGAATATCACAATTCACCCAGTCATGTGCCATCTCTGCTGTGACTGCAAAAGGCAGTGGGAGCTTTTGCTTCACATGCACTTTTAAAGATCACGACTAAGAATTCAAAGGGCTCCAGGAACTCTGAGGTCAAGTCATGCCCAGGAGATTTAATAGTTCAAAAAGAAAAGTGTCATTGAGAATTATGGTATGAGCCAACAGCAATAAAATGAAGACGGTAAAGGAAATTGGTAGAAGTTAGGGGAAAGTCTCTGAATTAACGTATTTCGAGCTCACAAAAACTTCCACAAAAAGTGTTCTAAATTTCTTGTGAGACACAGCTTTCCTCTGTAAGAACATCAGGACTCTTAGAGCATCAGTAACTTCAAAAGGGGTAGGGGGAAAAAAAAAAAAAAATCTTCTGTAAGAAGAAAGAGTAGCACTTCACCTACCTTTCCATTTCCCTGACTAGAGTATCTGTGAAGGACTGTGTTGGAGATATAGGTCAATGCTTAATGCACTGTCTTTATAGAGAGCATCTTTTTTCTTCACTATACCAAATTAATTGTTTGAAGAGCCTCACCAGAAAGTACATGGAAATAAAGGTTTCTAAATGTGTATAGTCTTTTTTTCCCTTAAAAAAAAAATCACTGTGTATCATACAGCAATACCAAAATCAACTCTGAAATTGCAACACTTAAGATAGATACCGTTTTTCAAACTTGACGCAACAGGAATACTGAAAAAGTTACTGCATTCAAAAAGAAGTTAAGCTCATACAAAGTCTGGACTCAGCAATGAACCTTGTTTTACTCCAATGAAAACTATTTAGAACTGCAGCCAGATGTTGTTGAATGCCAGGCTAATTCCACAATATTCATTTGTGCATGGACTAAAGCCTAGAGGCAAGGGCAAGATTCCATTTCTCAGTAGATATTTTGTGCTCTAATCAAAGCATGCAGCTTTGCAATGCACCAAGAAGGCCACATAACCTACGTTTCATTTTCTGCTCCATTGGTCTTGTTCTTGCGCTGCTTCTGCTCATTGCTTGCTGGAGGGGTCTGTCCCATTGCAGGTGGCTTCCGTTTTGCTAACATTTTTCGTTGTCTTTCTATTTCTTCCCGCTGGGAATTTATCCTTTCCTGTTGCCTGGAAAAAAGAGAGTAGAAAAATCATGAAGCAGATAACTAATGGTATGTACTTGGTTGTCTTCAGCATCTGTTCTTAACAGATTGGAGTAATGAATTTCAAATCAGTTGTACTTGTAAGATTAGTAACAAAATATTTTTGTACAGAAAAGGGGGATGTGCTAAACATTATGACTCAGATTTTTAAAGGAGATTCTTTTCCTGGCCCACAGAAACCTTTCAGTAAGTGAAAGGTTTTATTCATGCAGAGGATATCCAAAACCAAGGAGTTACTAACCTCACGGAAAACCCAAGGATCCATGGTAAGTCACTAACTTTCCATACACTTTTTCCTAGAAGGCTCTGTTCTAAATCTCAGACTTTCCTGTTAAAACTACTCCTGAACTCTGGCACTGTCTGAGATGATATCGTTATATTTCAAGCGTACAGTTAAACTATCCTTAGTTCTCTGAAATATAACCACCATTCCCAATTTCACTAAGAAAACAGTCTCTCCTCCAAGATAAAGACTACCTTAAAACATTTTACAGTGATAAAGGCATTTTTGAAATTTCAAGTCTAAATGACTTGAGCATTTACATACTTAATTCACTTTTAAAAAGAGACTGAGACTGCGGGCAAATATTCCAAAACTATTTCTTCTATGTCTTACAGCACAAACTAAGGAGGAATTATAAAGTCCTTAATCTGCACCTAACAAGAGCTGCACCTCCCTATCAGACTACAGAGAAGTGATACGATTTTAAAGGATCACGCATAGCTCTCTAATGCAATTAATTTGCCAAGTCCTACTTAAAGGTCTAGGCCAGGTGGGAATTGACTGGATATTTCCATTAACATCCTGTATAAAAGGGTCTCTGATCTTCATTTCCAGGTTTCTGCACAGCCCCTTTGATCACTGTTACCAGGAGGCAAAAAAAGTTAAATAGTACGGATTTTCTCTTTTAAGCTTCTCTGCTTTCTACTTTTTTTAAAAAAAAAAGCTAATTAGCCTTCCTTGACTAATATATGCAAGTATGCAAATCAAATTGATTGACTCACAATACATGTGAGAATTTGGTCCACCCCTCCAGCCTAAGCACTGTACAGCCAGGTAGGTGCACTGAGAATATTCAACAGGGCAGCCTACTGCTCTCCAACCCAGAGGCCAATTCAAACAATTTGATTCCAGTTCAGGTCTCTGGCAGTTTAAATGGAAACATATTTCTCACTTCAGTACGAAAATGTTTCCCATTGTCAGTAGCTGAGCTCCTATCTGATCCTTTCATGCATCAGTCACACCATTCTCACATTCTGACATGCAAGCCATCACACACAACTGCTCAGTTCTTCCATCTCTGCCTCTGAAGTTAAAGACAACTCTGTTTGTCCTCACTTGATGAGGTTCTGGAAGGCATAGCCATCTGTCCACTGCTCAGTGAAAGACGCCCCGTGCCGCACTGTAGTGAAGTGACCTAGCCTCAATCGATCCTGCATGCTCTTATCTCTGCATGCCATCTTCTCCTGTTTTGACTGAAAACAAAATAAAACACGTTAAAATATAAACCATAAATTAGCAGCTAAGAGCTGTGCTGTGTTTTAAATCACTACCAATTCTTACCGGTTTTCACTGTTTCAGTACTGCTTATCTGAAACCCAGCTGAAAATCATTGATCAAATTATTGCTGGTGCTTTACACTGGTCTGACAGGCATTTGTTTGACTGTCTGCCTTCTGAATTTTCAACCTCGCCTTTCCTTCCCCATTACTACTTGGGCAGCTCACACCCATCCTATCATCAGTTGAAACTAGTCTAGCAGTAGGATTAAAACTACCCCTTTGTATCAGCAGCTTAGCTAGACTCCAGACATGGTTCTGATCAGGCCCTTATTCACTCAAACAGCAGAAGAAGGAAAAAAATGCACCTTGAATCACTGTTAAGACAAAAATACAGCGATCAGCCAGCTCAGTCCTAGACTTGCACCACTCCCAGAAGTGACACAATCTCAATTAGGTCACCAACATGCGTAAAAACTGGTAGTGGTGTCTGTCACAGAGTGTTTTCTGTAAATGAGAGGAAATTTCCAAGGCCTGAGACAAGAGCAGCAAAGTTTCAGTCAGGATTAAAGATGAACCAGCAAAGCTCCTTCCTGGAGCTATACACCACCTCTCTGAATGACACGTCTAACACCCAGCCCAGAGTTACAAATCCTCCCAGAAAGGGGAGTCCCATTCAGCCAAGAACAGTCAGCTCTGTGACAAAATCAGCTCAAACAGACTGCATGTACTGGCCAGCACCCTGGTAGTTTTGCCCATCCAGTGCCCACAAACAATAGATGTAATTGGCCAACAGGTGAAAGAGAACTCAAACCCCCACATTGTTTAACCATCAGGAAATCTGGAAATCTTTCAACACTGAAGCAGGCTAGACGCTGGTAAACAGCAGCCTGGAACTTTCCCCAGTGTCTTTAATGTGCTGTTTTGAGTGTTATACAAAGCAACAATCTCCATCTTTGCCATCTGAAAGAAGGAAAGGTCTAAATCACTTGCCCACGTCGCAGAACTTATCTGGCAATTTCACTGCACAATGGGATACTGCTCTTGTATTGCCAGAGCTGGACAACGTTGCTTTTCAGGTGTATGAGTTTCCAAATCAAGTAATGCCTGCTGCATTTAGAGCTCAGACTATTTCACTTAAGCAAGCGAAATCACTCTCTGAGAATACGAAAAGTCTCACAAACCAAAACATTCTAAACCATTTCAGTCTTAGGATTACATTCTATTTGCAGAAAAATAATTGAAGACAGATTTCCAGTTGTCTTTTACCACTAAAGCAGTAGCAGCAGGTTTTCACTGCTCAAAGATAGAGAAGTTTTCAAGGATGTGAACTGTGACTGCAGAAATGTTTAAAGTCCTCTGCTCACCTTTTCTATAAGAAGCTTCTTGCTCATTGTTACACATCTATTCAACCGCTCCTTGTACTTCTCCAGCATCTTTTGCTGTTCATCTATCTGCCGTCTCAAATCACAGTTGGCCTGAAAGGGAACAGAGAAGAAAAGCCTTTGACTTTAAACTGCTCAAAGAGCCAAACTAAGCATCACCCAGGAAGAAGTTTCTCTAGCTAGCTCTAGGGATCAGATTAAAAGTAAGCAAACCAGCAGGATAAGGAAAAAAGACCAGGTTCCTCTTAGCAAAACATCCAAGGTAAGCTCTTCAATTTTTAACCCACTCAGACCTCACTACCCCTCTAGAACAGGGAAGCGCTATTATCCTGGTTTACATATAAGGAACTAAGGTACAGAGAGACTAACACAAGCACAAGGAATTTTTAGGGTTTTTTTTTTTTAAACACTTAAGACCTTGCCACAGCTACCAAGTCTCAAAATAGCTTAGTCATCCCTGGACTATCCTCCCTCTTTAGCCACAATACTGGCAGAGGAAAAGGATGGGGTAACTCCCTTTGCACTTCCAATTAAATTCTTACTCGAGTTACCCTCCATCAGCCCCGCTACACAGACAGCTTCCAGCAACAGTTGCTGTTTTTAACACCATAACGCTGTACAGCAGGATTTTACGTGCAACCATCTTCATTGCTAGAAAGTTACATTTAACCATCTCCCTTCCAACCAACAGTCTGGCTTTTGATTAAACAGCAAACAGTAAAAAAGTTATAGAAAAGAAAATCTATTTCCTGCTTTATGAATTGTTTTTCACAAACCCACATGTGCCTCTGTGTATGTCTCTACCAGCTTGTCTTAGCTCTTTCAGGTGCTGAGACCAGACACACCCAAACACAGAGAGCCTTCCCTCTTTTCCCTTTAATGTGTTTTCTAATCCTTTTCAACACTTCACAAGAGATGCCTCTCCAGCTGATGAAAGCTAAATCAATTAGAACTCCTCCATTAAGACAAGATCCTCGATTTAAAGGTATTTGTCTTTTACTGAAGAATACTAATGTGTTAGGAGAAGCTTTATCCTTTTGGTTTGACCAAAAGATGTCCTCCTCATCTCTATACTTTTCACTGACTTTTACGAATGAGCATTTCAGAATACAACTTCCCAGTCTACTGAAAGGCTACTGAACACACTGCTAAAGAAAAAGCAGTCTCAGCTCCTCAGTACTTAGAAGAGGGTAATAATTCTGCAGAGAAACGTGCCAGGTTAGCTAGCAAAATACACAAGTGTGCAATAGATCAAAGAAAGGCCAACAACACTGCTGAAGACAAACACCTGAGCTACGAGTCTGTACTGTATAGCCACAGTCACTGCTATGCTGCTTGTGGATTCAAGCAGGCCTAAACAGAGTACCTACAAGCCAGACAATTATCTTGCAAGTAAGGGATGATCAGATTTGTTTTACCTTGCAAGTGCTCGTTCTACAAATGGTATACAAAATCCTGCTCTGCAGCCTAGCTGGCACATGCACTCTAGGTATCTTTAAATAGCAGCTTTTAGAAGAATTGTCCCACTTTAAATACTTACTCTTAATAAGTCATCTATCCTCCCCTCCTTCTTCTCCAAGTCAGAGTTCTTACTGTTTTCTAGTGCAGATATTTTTTCCATTGTGAGGTCAGACTTTCACCACAAACCACATTTAAGAAAAATGCGGTATTTCAGATAGTCAGCATGTTACAAACACAATGTAACACCCTCTGATCTGAACAGTTAGGTCTAAGAAGAAGGAACTGATCCCCTGCATCCTAGCAGTTGAGGGAAGAACTTTCTCCATTCTTCACTTTCTTACTGCATGGTGGGCTTCTCCAGCATAGAGGTTCAGTCAGCTAGCACAAAGCTGCTCTGGAGAACACAAACTGGTAACGCATAAAGGGCTACAATATCCTCTGTGTCCTCCAAATTTTGTTTTTATAGTTCAGTTCTGTCCACTCCTTGGTGGTCTCTGACATTCACTGTCCTTTACTGCAGTGCAACATAGCTTGTACAGGAAAAAGGATTAAGAAAAAAAAAACCCATCAAATCCCAACCCTCAGCTGGAGTATCAAATTTATGAGATCTTTCATGGGCACAGGCAACCACCTGCTAGACAAACGACAATACCTGTGGATTCTAAAGTGGTCTTGACAGAAAACGGAAGTCTTCATTTTAAAATATTGTAACAGACTGATGGCAGGAGCATTAGGCACAAGCCTTTGTTTCTGACAAACTGATGTATTAGTGCCCACTAGGGACAGGAACTTTATAGTTCTTGAGTGAAACCTATTTGGAAAGTTTCATGGGGTGCAGCACATCTCAAATACCTTCACCAGTGAAGTGAGAATTACATCCAGGAACAGAAGACAAAAGACACAAACTACATCCTCTAGCAGCAGGAATATTTCAAACTCAGCACTGTCATTAATGGGCGGGGAAGAAGTCAGTATGTACATGAACACAGCATCTAAAATACCCAAGGGAATCTCTCTCCATGACTGCATACACAGATTTCACATTTATGGCTAGCAAGCAACTACCCTGGTTCTGAGAAGAGTTAGCAGGGACTTACCTGTGGAGTCGTTATACAACTGTTCTCCAAATTTCAGGCTTGCCTGGAAGCTAACACCATGAAGTAAGAGACAAACTTGGCTGACTGTTGCTTGTCTACATATGCCCAGTATGGGAAAGATCAAAAAGAACACCTGCCAGCATTGCACATCAAGCAAGATGAGCCTAAATCCCAAAAGACAAAAAGGAGGCCTGGGCAGGTCACCTCACTTCTGCCTTAACTTGGTTTATGCTTCCTGACAGCCTGCAGGAAGCACGTGCGACAAAAGCTTTTGTCACTGAAGGCAACGAGAAGGCTGTTAAAAACCTAGGCTGCATCCACTCAGCCAAGCAGCAGGAAGTTTCTTTAGTAAGTAACTGTTACGTCATTTTGCCAAATGCAGAGACATGCTTGCACTGTGTCAGATGAAGTCATGTTTCAGGATGCATGCTCTTACATGTGACTTCATCACAACTCACCTTGCCTCAGAGCACTTGGAGGGCCCTAGCACTGACAGTAAATGCTAAGAACATTATGCTCATGCTGACTTGCCTTTGTCATTGCCAGAAGTGATTCAAACTGGAAATTACTGAAGATTATTTTTTTTTAACGCTATCAACTCCAAACAGGTTTGGAAGGGAAAACCAAGAACACACACATGTAGTCATCATGCAGCCAAGCATCTTCCTGGGTTCTCTGCCTTAAGTGTGTGCTACATCTAGACCTCTGGAGAATACCATGAAGCTGAGCACTGGCAGAAAGCATGCTCAGATAATGTCTTGCCCTTCTCAAAGAAGATGGGCCTTGTGGGCATGTTAAGCACAGGAGAGAATAAAAACACCTTGCTCATTCCAGGTGGGACCACTATTTTAAGCATGGGTCTTGGGACAGCAAAGATTGAAAGGTATCTCTGGCAGGTTCTTGAGTTATGGCATCATTCTCACACAAGAATTCTCCATGCAATAGCAAGAAACAGGGACCTTCACAGACGAGCATTTTAACAGTACAGACAACAAATGTGACCCTAGTAACACAACAGAGCTCAGAGACACAAGCTAGTAAGCATCGCCAGAGGTGGAACTGCTGTTCTTCAGGCACAAAGAACTTGTACCACCTGCTGGGGAAACGGAGAATGAACTTCCCCCAGCGATAAAATCATCTCTGACACAGATGGATGTGAGAAAATGATCGACACAAAACTGATTGTTTAAAAATCACTCAAGGGAACGGTCAGTCACCGAGAAAATCACAGACGAAAATCAAAAGAAGATTAAAAGCAAGCTTGGAGAAATAAGCAAGGTGCATTGCAGATAAAGCTGAACATCCTTATAAGCAACAGAAGAAGATGACACAGCTAAAAGTAAATCTTGCCATAGAGCCACAAGAAGAATCTCAACAATTTAAAAGGCATCAAAAAGACAGCAGTACAGTCAAAAGAGCTACTCCTCTTGACTCCACGTCAGTGAAGTTCCTGAGAAGCACTGTCAGGAACACATCACGTTCCACCTTGACAGGACAAACTATTCCATGGGTGTACTCTGCAGAGGTCAAAGAACTTCCAGCTAGACTGCGGATATTTGTACTGTAAGCAGTGTGGATGCACCCATGACCCAGCGCTTGCATAGAGGCACTCACAACTATCACTGAGGTTTCCTTCACGTCCTCACTTACAGAGAGGAAGAACATTCAGGATACAACAGAACTGAAGCAGACAAAAACTAAGGTGTTTCTCTCCTGAGCACATTCGCACACAGCTGCAGAACTGCCCACAGTATTGACACAGAAAAGCCTTACTGAGTGGGCAAACTCCACTAGCAGCAACTGAAAGCATCCTTTAGAGGATAAGGAATAAAGTTCAGAGTGATTCACTTCAATCAGTAGTTACAGGCTGAGTTGGGACTACGGGCTCTTTTCACTAGAAACGTTATGTCTACTACAAGTGGCACCCTCTGGCATGGAAGACAAGCTGCATCAAGCTTCAGTCTCATATCCAAGAGATGTATCGTCTAGTGAGCTATACCTGTGACTGTTTGTGCTGGATGGGAATCTGTTTTTGGGAAGTGCAGG